>NC_134484.1:329081157-329140917 GCF_040206685.1 Ascaphus truei
TGTGATAGTGATATGCAGTGTTCGACAAACCTATACATTTGCTCGCCCCGGGCGAGTGGATTTAACATCGTGGCGAGCTCCTATTGGCCCAAGCAGCATACGTTTGGTACTAGGTAGCGAGTAGATTTTTTTGTGTGGCGAGTAGATTTTTTGGTGATTTGTCAACCACTGGTGATATGTGATAGTCTATTCAATCACTTTCACCATCTGAAATTGTCAAGATGAAACATATCTGTCCAAGAAGGGTGTAATACCCAGAACTCCTTTCTCATGCCGGCTCACAGTATTCTAATGAAGCACTCATTGATGCTTAAATCATGTTGAATACAATTCTTCCATCCTTTTTTGTTGTGGAAGGGGTACTTGCTACTGATATACTGATATACTGATAGATGTCAGAGGGTTATTCTCTTATCATAACTCTCCTGAATGGCAAAATATATCAGCGACACATAGCTATAAGGGTATATGGGCAAGCATTCCTCATTGCATTCCCCTGTCATGTTAAAAATTATCTGAGAAAAACCCTACTGTAGCTTCTTTTGATTAAAGTATGTACCTCTATTTTTTGTACAGGTCAAATTGAACAAAGCAAAGCTATGTCTCAAACTAGACATTTGTAGTTACATTGTTACCTTGTATCTTGTATTGAAAGACGTGTGAAGTTTTGGGCAGGCATGGGCAAAGAGAATCAGTGTACCATCTGCTGAAAGCAATTAATTAATCAAACTGTACAAATTACATTATCCCTATGTCCCTTACAGAAAGTGAATCCCTGGGTTTCTGCCATTGGGCTAAAAATAAATGGGGAAATAAATATACATAGTGAAACCTAAGTCTGTAAGACAAAGGAGACTTTTGGTTACATCCTTTGATCAAATAATGACAAGCCTGGTAACCAACGTCAAGGTAAGTCTCAGTAGCAGGTCCCTATGCTTAATGCCTACAAATGTTCTGTGAAATACACCCTGAAGGGGTTAATAAACTAAGGATAAGTTTATGTAACTTAGTGCAGTTAAAAACTGGTATATACCAGTGAAGATACTTACATGTATGCAAGTAAAGTGAAAAGTGAATTTACAGGGACCTTACTGGGAGATTATATACCTTGAAAAGGAGGGACTAACCTCCCACAAGCTGCTCAGTATTGTATTGTATTGTATGTCTTTATTTATATAGCGCCATTAGTGTACATAGCGCTTCACAGTAGTAATACATGTGGTAATCAAATAAATAACAGATAATATAAATAACAGATCATGGGAATAAGTGCTTTAGACATAAAAGTAACATTTCGGAAGAGGAGTCCCTGCCCCGAGGAGCTTACAGTCTAATTGGTAGGTAGGGAGAACGTACAGAGACAGTAGGAGGGAGTTCTGGTAAGTGCGTCTGCAGGGGGCCAAGCATTATGTATCGTGTTTAGAATATCCACAGTGCTATTCATATGCTTCTTTAAGCAAGTGTGTCTTAAGGTGGGTCTTAAAGGTGGATAGAGAGGGTGCTAGTCGGGTACTGAGGGGAAGGGCATTCCAGAGGTGTGGGGCAGTCAGTGAAAAAGGTTTAAGGCGGGAGAGGGCTTTAGATACAAAGGGGGTAGAAAGAAGACATCCTTGAGAAGAACGCAAGAGTCTGGATGGTGCATACCGAGAAATTAGGGATGAGATGTAAGGAGGGGCAGAAGAATGTAAAGCTTTAAAAGTGAGGAGAAGAATGGAGTGTGAGATGCGGGATTTGATCGGAAGCCAGGAGAGGGATTTCATGAGGGGAGATGCTGAGACAGATCTAGGAAAGAGTAGAGTGATTCTGGCAGCAGCATTTAGGATATATTGTAGGGGAGACAGGTGAGAGGCAGGAAGGCCGGACAGCAGGAGGTTACAGTAATCAAGACGGGAGAGAATGAGGGCCTGAGTCAGAGTTTTAGCAGTCGAACAACAGAGGAAAGGGCGTATCTTAGTTATATTGCGGAGGAAAAAGCGACAAGTTTTAGAAATGTTTTGAATGTGAGGGGCGAATGAGAGAGAGGAGTCGAACGTGACCCCTAGGCAGCGTGCTTGGGCTACTGGGTGAATGATTGTAGTTCCAACAGTAATGTGGAAGGAGGTAGTAGGGCCAGGTTTGGGAGGAAGTATGAGGAGCTCTGTTTTAGCCATGTTGAGTTTAAGGCGTCGGAGGGCCATCCAGGATGATATAGCAGAGAGACATTCAGAAACTTTGGTTTGTACAGCAGGTGTAAGGTCAGGTGTTGAAAAGTATATTTGTGTGTCGTCGGCATAGAGGTGATAATTAAACCCAAAAGATGTTATTAGGTCACCTAGAGAGAGTGTGTACAGAGAAAAGAGAAGAGGTCCCAGGACAGAGCCCTGGGGTACCCCCACAGAGAGATCAATAGAGGAGGAGGAGGTGTTAGCAGAAGAGACACTAAAAGTACGATGGGAGAGGTAGGATGAGATCCAGGATAGAGCTTTGTTCCGAATACCTAGAGTATGGAGAATGTGGAGGAGAAGAGGGTGGTCCACGGTGTCAAATGCTGCAGAGAGGTCGAGCAATATGAGCAGAGTGTAATGACCTCTGTCTTTGGCAGCATGGAGGTCGTCAGTTATTTTGGTGAGGGCTGTTTCGGTGGAGTGAGCAGTGCGGAAGCCAGATTGTAGAGGGTCTAGGAGAGAATAGGTGTTGAGAAAATGGAGCAAGCGAGAGAATACAAGACGTTCAAGTAGTTTAGAGGCAAAAGGCAGGAGGGAGACAGGTCGATAGTTAGAAAGACAGGTAGGGTCAAGCTTGCTGTTTTTGAGTAATGGTATGACTGTTGCATGTTTGAAGGAGGATGGAAAGGTTCCAGAGCAGAGGGAGGAGTTAAAAATGTGTGTAAGCGTAGGGATTATAGTAGGAGCTAGAGGTTTTAGGAGATGGGAGGGAATGGGGTCAAGAGGGCAAGTGGTAGAGGGAGAAGAGGAGATCAACAGCGACACATCCTCCTCTGAGACAGTGGAAAAAGACTCAAGGAAGGCAGGAGGAGAGTTAGGAAGAGGTGTAGGATGGGGGGAAGAAACAGAGGGGATGTTCTGCCGTATGGATTCCACCTTTTCCTTAAAATAGTCAGCAAAGTCCTGAGCGGAGATGGAGGAAGGAGAGGCAGCTGAGGGTGGTTTGAGTAGAGTATCAAAGACAGAGAACAGTCGGCGTGGGTTAGACTTGTGCATGTTGATTAGTGCAGAAAAGTAGGCTTGTTTAGCTTGCGAGAGGGCAGAGTTGAAACAGGATAGCATAAATTTGTAGTGAAGGAAGTCTGCGAGAGTGTGAGACTTCCTCCAGAGGCGTTCAGAGGAACGAGTGGAGGAACGCAGCATGCGCGTGTGGGAATTTAGCCAGGGTCTAGGGTTAGAAGGGCGAGGGCGGCAGAGAGAAAGCGGGGCATGTAGATCAAGAGACGAGGACAAGACAGAGTTGTACTTTCTGACCAGGTTGTCAGGGTCTGTAGCAGAGCTGAGAGAGGAGAGGGAGGAGTGTAAAGTGGACTCAAAGTCAGGTAAGTGAATAGAGCGCAGGTTTCTGCAGAACCGGGGTGTAGATGGAGGTGGAGAAGGGGAGAAGCGAGATAAAGAGAATGAGATGTTACCGGTGGATTGCCTAAATACATTAATCACACCCTAATAGTGGTGCCCACTGGAAGCGTGCTGCTAGGGATTTGATTCGGTTTATCATTAAAATGTCCACCCTACAGTGTCCACACTTAATATGGCCAGTAGTGGCAGAAAATCTAAAAATAGTTTTCTTTTATCATTTTTCTTTTTTTTAAGGACATTTGGTGCTAGAATGCTTTTAAAACGATGGCTCTTTTCATTTAAAAAAAAAAAAAAAAAAAAAGGCCCATGTTAAAACCGAAACGTTGATCCTCCCACAAATAAAGAATATTTTTTGAAGTTTAACCAAGACCTCTGGAGTGCTGTTTTTCCCTTTACGTGATTTCATTTTGCATCTTTTTGTAAATGACATGTGGTTTCATTTGTATTATAGATCTTAGTACTGGATTTAGTTGTAGAATTCACCAATAATTTGGACAATACGTTGTTCATTCCATGGCCAATCTGGCTATCATTTTAGTGATAAAAATGGGGAAATCATGTATACCAAATAGACAAGATCTTTCTTATAGCCCTTTTCCAAAAATGTGATTTCCAAGCTAGATGCTTGTTGATCAAACACCAAAAGGCTTAAACCGTTTCTTCTTAGAGAAAGAAACTCGCCATTTGGAATATGAGTTATCCCCCTTCTATTGTGATTGCTCTTAGGACTGCAGTGGGAGTCATTTTTCCCAATTCATTAGTCTCTGTTTGGTGGGATAGATGACGGATTGTAAGATCACACAAGACAACGGAGGACAGTGGATGCTGGAACGAGGGCCCCAGACAATCACTATGAGGATCTGGTTTAGAAAGTGATCTAATAAAGATGTGTTGGGAATTGCGGTGATAACGTATTTAAATATGTATGGGAAAGTGATTTTATTGAAAATAAAGTCTGTTGTAATAACACTACCATTGCTTTTTCGAAATTATAAAAGAGCTTACACTCTTGGGAAGTAGAGTTAGTGGAAATATGTTGTTATCTAGAAAGAGACTGTCCTCGAAATAGGGATGTAGCATGTAGAATATCTGTAAACATGTTTTTACATTTATTAAAAGTAAGTGAAAGTTAAATATATTCTGTTGTGCCTGCGTGAGTATATCATGTGACCAGTAACAGGATGTGAGGGTGGATCAGGCTAGCAGAGAAGCAATGACCATATAAGGTGATAATTGTATTCACAGGTCAAATGACACTTCTTGCTTCTTACTATCCTATAAATGAACACTGCTTTGCTTATCTGGTGTAGCACTTCTCCTGCGAAAGACTGCTGTCACTCATAATTCTGCAATCAATAAAATCATCTTTTTTTCTCTCTCAATTCCCTGGGTCTGAGTCATGACAAATTTGTCCCCTAACAGTCTCCAATAAACTAACAAGATCCATGATGACTGCCCGTTCAACAGGACTATCTATCCCAATTTGTGTCAGTTCTTCCTGAGGTGTTTCATCATCTAGATAGTTCTCATTGTTAATGAAAGGTCTTTTCAAATTAATGTTTCCAATGAATTTCTGCAAATCTATATATAATATGCATCAAAGTTATCTGGCGAGAAGGAAAGGCTCTTTAATACATAGAGCTGGTTCCACTTCAAATTAAATGATGATAGAATGGAAATCCCATTCCCTCTGATGAAACACCTCATGAAGAACTTAAAGATTTTGTGATAAATACTACTGTTGAATGAGCAGCCATCATGGATCTTGTTAGTTTATTGGAGACTAATGAATTTGGAAATATGACTATCATTGTACTCGTACACTCAAACTGTAAACCACCTTCCATTGTTAACCTTCAGACCTGAAGAGGTCATTATTTGGATTTATTGTGGAAGATGATATTAAGAGGCTCATAGAGGTGGTTAATTAATGATTATTCAAATGAAACACATAATGTGACCTCATATAGGAAAAGAGCTCTCAGAGAACTTAAGAAAAATAGCCAACTAACAATATAGTGCGCTCTGCAGATAAAGGTGGAGGAGTCATGCTTCTGGATTATGTTGCTGTAGCACAACATCTCCTATTAATAGAACATGCAATTGCGTTCAGTTTGGTGTTTGTACATACACAAGAGTTGACTTTATGTATATCTAATGGTATAATGAAGTGTCCTTTCAAGATTAGGTAGCCCCACCTACCTTCCATTAGAGAAGTAAAAACACATTTAAGAAAAAGGGGTTGACCATCAATGGGACATACATAGAAGCTAATGTTACTTCTCTTTTTCCCAATTGGCCTATAAGATCTACCTTCTTTGTCAGTTCTGGAACAGGTGAGCATGAAGGAAAGGGCAGTGTCCAGATCACCTGAGGAAATAAAAGGCTCACTACTACAGGATTTTCCACAACAGCTGGGGATAGAAGAAGAGAAACTAGGCCCATCACGTGGTCACAAAGAAGCAAGGTCCCGAGTGTTGATACTAAAGCTGCTGAATTTCCAGGATAAAATAAATAACAAATAAAAAACAAATTTCCGCAATTCCCTACTAAGGGCCAACAGTTGCCATCCCAGATCACTGTTACAGGGCATTCAGAGATCTCAATACCTCAGATTGAGACGAATATGCTCTAATGATGAGACGTTTGTGAAACAATCAGGGCTATTGAATAAAAGGTTTAAAGATAGAGGCTACACTGACCAAGACATCGATCAAGCTTTTGAGAAAGCACTCCAAGCTAATAGGTCTCATCTGCTAGAAAAAGTTAATACCCTATTTCCTCGATTGTACGACGCCATCAATTCTAAGACGCACCCTTGATTTAATAAAAAAAATTGGGGGGGAAAAATCTCACTGTATTAAATGTGCAGAATTTTTTTGTTTATTTTTTTAACTAGCAGGGTCACATGACACTTCAATAACTAATGGGGAGAGAGAGGCAGACACAGAATGGGGAGAGAGAGGCAGACACAGAATGGGGAGCGACAGGCAGAATGGGGGGAGAGAGAATGGGTGGGAAGGGGGGAAGAGAATGGGGGAGGAAAGAGAATGGGGGGAGGAAAGAGAATGGGGGGGGAGAGAATGTGGGAGGGGGGAGAACACACAGACCAGAGAGAGAGAGAGAGAGAGAGAGAGAGAGAGAGAGAGAGAGAGAGACAGATATGGCAGGGACAGTGGCAGTGTGGGGGGGATTTTAGCTATTTACATTTAGTGGCCCCTTTTTATGATGTTACCAAGTACTTTTTTATTCCTGTACTCATTGCTTTCCTTAAAGTAAAAAGAACATGTTCTAACAATCTCCTCTCTTGCTTTTGATAGCAGAGAGACAGACACAGACACAGACAGACAGACACAGCGAGAGACACACACACACACACACACTCAGACAGAGACACAGAGAGTGACACAGAGAGTGACACACAGACAGAGAGAGAGAGACACACATACACACAAACACATACAGAGACACACACAGACAGAGACACACACAGAGACACACACAGAGACACCGAGTGACAAACACATAGAGAAACACATCCAGAAACACATCCAGAGAGACACAGCTACCTCTGCACTTCCTGCATTTCACACGGGGATTCAGGGCAATCTTGATGTGCCCTGGCAGGCATTTCCGATCCCTGTGCACCTCATGGGAAGGGGAGAGGGGGGGGTGATCGCAGCCATGTGCTTTTCATGCACATTGTGAATATCCCAGCCGGCATCTGCAGCAGCGCCCCCTAGCTTTTTTTTTTAATACATCGATTCTAGAACGCAGAGCTATTTTAGCAATTTGAAAATAGGAAAAAAAGTGTGTCCTAGAATCGAGGAAATACGGTATATATATATATATATATATATATACACACACACACACACACACACACACACAGTGTGCGACAAACCCGGTCGCCCACTCGCCAGGCGCAAACGGAAATTGGCCGGTGGCCAGCTACTTTTTTCCCCTGCTCTGCGCAAAAAAATATTTTTTTAAAATAAATAAATAAAAAAATATATCCTCCTGGCTGATTGGCCAATTGGTCGTGACGCGGAATGGAGCCCTTCTCTGCAGGGGTAAGTAATGGCTGCTCCCTGTCTCCTGCCCGCGCTTCCCCCCTCATCACCTCCAGTCTCCGCTCCTGTCGGGCAGGAGATGACAGCAGGGGATTTCCCCCCCTGTCCCGCTTGCCCTCTGGTTCCACTCCTGTCCCTGTGGCTGCATGCGCGGGGCAGGAGATGACAGCAGGGGATTTCTCCCCCCTCCCGTCCCGGTTGCCCTCCGGTCCCCGCTTTCCCCCAGTGCCTGTGGCTGCTCCCGATGCCAGCAGGGGTGTTCCCCTCGGTCCCCGTGGCTGTCTCCGCTTCCCCCCCCTGTCTGCTCCCCCCCCCTCCCACAAATGTAAAAATAAATAAATAACAAAAAAAATATCCTCCTGGCTGATTGGCCAATTGGCCGTGACGTGGAATGGAGCCCTTCTCTGCAGGGGTAAGTAATGGCTGCTCCTCGCGCGCTCGGTCCCTGTTTCCTGCTCGCGCTTTCCCCCTCATCCCCTCAGTCTCCGCTCCTGTCCCTGTGGCTGCTCGCGCGGGGCAGGAGATGACAGCGGGGGATTTCCCCCCCCTCTCCCGTCCCGCGTGCCCTCCGGTTCCGCTCCTGTCCCTGTGGCTGCTCGCGCGGGGCAGGAGATGACAGCAGGGGATTTCCTCCCCCCCCCCCCCCTATCGCGCTTGCCCTCCGGTTCCGCTCCTGTGGCTGCACGCGCGGGGCAGGGGTGTTCCCCTCGGTCCCCGTGGCTGTCTCCGCTCCCCCCCCCACACACAGAGAGTGTATGTGTGTGTGTGTGTATGAGAGAGAGTGGTGTGTGTGTGTATGAGAGAGAGTGGTGTGTGTGTGTGTATGTGTGTGTGTGTGTATGAGAGAGAGAGAGAACGTGTAGGACACCAGAGGTACCCCCCCACCCCACCCCACCCCAACCCAGTCAGTCATCCCCCCACCCCACCCAGTCAGTCAGTCATCCCCCCACCCCACCCAGTCAGTCATCCCCCCACCCCACCCAGTCAGTAAGTCATACCCCCCCACCTAGTCAGTCAGTCATACCCTCCCCCCACCCAGTCAGTCATACCCCCCCACCCAGTCAGTCATACCCCCCCCCACACAGTCATACCCCCCCACACAGTCAGTCATACCCCCCACCCAGTCAGTCATACCCCCCAACCCAGTCATACCCCCCCACCCAGTCAGTCATACCCCCCCACCCAGTCAGTCAGTCATACTCCCCCCACCCAGTCAGTCAGTCATACCCCCCCCACCCAGTCAGCCAGTCAGTCATACCCCCTCCCCACGCAGTCAGCCAGTCATACACCCCCCACCCAGTCAGTCAGTCATACCCCCCCCACCCAGTCAGTCAGTCATACCCCCCCCCCACCCATTCAGTCATACCGCCCCCATCCAGTCAGTCACTCAAAAGTCAGTCATCCCATCCCCCTGCCCCCTGCCCAGTCACCCAGTCAACCCACCCAGTCAGACAGTCAGTAATCCCCACCCAGTCAGACAGTCAGTAATCCCCACACAGTCAGGCAGTCAGTAATGCCCACCCAGTCAGACACCCCGTCACCCCATCACCCCACCCAGTCACCCCATCACCCCACCCAGTAACCCCATCACCCCACCCAGTCACCCCACCACCCCACAGTCACCCTCTCTCCATCTCTCACCCTCTCTCACCCTCTCTCTCCGTTTCTCCCTCTCTCTCCCTCTCTCTCTCTCTCCCTCTCCCCCTCCCTCTCTCCCTCCTCCCTCTCTCCCCCTCTCCCCCTCCCTGTCTCTCTCTCACCCTCTCTCCGTCTCTCTCTCACCCTCTCTCCGTCTCTCTCACCCTCTCTCCGTCTCTCTCTCACCCTCTCTCCGTCTCTCTCTCACCCTCTCTCCGTCTCTCTCTCACCCTCTCTCCGTCTCTCTCTCACCCTCTCTCCGTCTCTCTCTCACCCTCTTTCCGTCTCTCCCACCCTCTCTCTGTCTCTCACCCTCTCTCTCACCCTCTCCCCATCTCTCTCACCCTCTCTCTGTCTCTCTCTCACCCTCTCTCCGTCTCTCTCTCACCCTCTCTCCGTCTCTCTCTCACCCTCTCTCCGTCTCTCTCTCACCCTCTCTCCGTCTCTCACCTTCTCTCCGTCTCTCACCTTCTCTCTCACCCTCTCTCCCATCTCTCTCATCCTCTCTCTCACCCTCTCTCTGTCTCACCCTCTCTCTGTCTCACCCTCTCTCTGTCTCACCCTCTCTCTGTCTCACAATCTGGATCTGGATATTTTATTTACCCTGTATATCTTAACTGCCCTATACTACACCGAAATAACCTATACTGTTTTCTTCCAGATCTGACTCAAGCTTCACACAGAAGACATCGGAATCCCCCGTAACCCAGAAGACAGGTAGGTAACACATCCCCTCCAATGTATAACATTGCGGGAATGAGGTACCTGGACATTGAGGGTCTGTGGATCAGGTAAGATCCCAGGCGGTATGGAAAATAGCTGAAGCGCTCAAATGCAGGTATATCTCAAAATGATAATAAGCCAGACCACTGTACCAGCGGGACTAGGTGGCGAGTAGATTTTTTGGTTCGGCGAGTAGATTTTTGGGTGATTTGTTAAGCACTGCACATATACATATACACACTGTGATATATTGAAGCAAAAGGTGTTTGAGGGGAGGTACATAGGACCCAGCACCTTTCAGGGTGTGTTCTCTTCACTATCACCTGAGCCCTAATTAATGAACTTCAAGGTTAAAAGGCAGCACAGACAGCTTCCTGTGCTGCTGCTGTGCTGATCTGAAGGCACACACAGACAGCCCTGTGAGATACTGCAAAGGGAAGCTGCAGGTCACGCTGATGTCATCATGGGGGAGTGTTCAGACTGGGGAGAGGTGTGGCTGTGGCTGCAGTCCTCCAAGACAGCTCTATGCTGTATTGCCAGGGATTTAGACCTAGACGTCTGACGTCACTAGAGGGCGCCACACGGTCGCTCTGACGTCATCAAGGGGGCGTCAACGTCCTGGTTATGTGGCAGAACGGGGAGGGGTGAGTATCAGGGGGTGGTATATATTTTGACTGTTTTCTTGTGTTTGGTAGCCTTCACCTTGAGAAAGGCAGTATTAGACTGCCGAAACGTTGGACTTTATGGCATATTAACCCTCCTTTTGAGTAAGACCGTGTGCCTGCTTCTTCTTCTTTGTACTGAGATATACCAGATCTAATCCCAGATTTATATTTAGGAAGGCCAAAACCATCGGTTATCATCTCTCTCTCCAGTCTCTTTAAATCTAGTTTTGGGACTAATTCTCATTTGAAAACCCAGAAAGGTTTTTACAAATGTGGCAATTGTAATTGTAACTGCAAATATGCTTAAATCTGTGAAGTGTATGTAACGGATTTTTTGGCCTGACTGACCCACCCAATCTCACATTAACCAGTCCCCATTACATGGTCGTGTCTGGTGGTGCACCTGTTGGCAACAGGACCCTTGAGTTTCCCGCATGATGTTGTGTGGGGATGTCAACCCAGACAGGCAGCTGAGGTAGTGTGCATGAGTCCTACCTATATTCAGTGCAGCGCCTCCACCTCATCAGGATACCAGCGTCCGCATGGGGATGATTCCCTCCATGGTGCCTTCCTCTGCAGAGTAATTCCAGACTCACACATCAGGGTATCTTTGATCAAAGGCATTCTTTATTGTTCGTGGTATGGGCAAACTCACAGCCAGCAGCTTAGCCGCACATTCCTCTTGCTACTGTCCCTTTGAAAGGTACGCCCTCCCAATGGAGTGGGATCCCCTCTCCCCTTAGGGAGATCACCCCTGTGCCAGGTCCCTGGACACAGTGTAGGCCTGGTCAGTCTGGCTGCTGCTTGACCTTGTACTGGGCCACTAGTTGAAGCACTAGTATACCCCTTACTCCCAAGTCTCAACTCAGACTTGTTCCTCTAACAGCCTTGTAGAACCACTAACTTTGGACAGTTCTGTGCCTTATATACCTCAGGAACCTGGCACACCTCTGATGTCACTAACGGTGGACTCAGAGCATGTTACCACTCCCCTTGAATACATATGACACCTCACCAGGGTGTGAGGGCAAACCTCCATGATTGATGCTGTCAACCCTGTAACTTACCAGGCTTACTGCCAGCATAAGAGGAAACTGTAGACCATTTTACAGCATGGCTACATGTAAATACACAAAATTCAAACTTTTATGACTTGTAATACAAGTTATGTAATCTACGTCCTAAAATGCGCATGTGGTAGTCTGTACATTGGCAGAACAATTAGGCCATTAAAGACTAGAATTACGGAGCACCTGAGATCCATTAGGAATAGAGACACTTCTCTAATTGCCCCTCGGGTTCCATTAGCACCTTTACATTTAACCCCTGACGGGACTTGTATCAGATCAGTCTTGGGGTTGTATGTGGGGCAGCCATCTTGGGATAATATGTTTTTCTTTAACTCCTTTCCTAATGCATTGTTTATGATAGACACTTCCTTATCCTGATTCACCTCCTTATACTGAGGGCCTAGCTAGAAGACACACTTCTCTGTACTGCACAACAATAACAATGGCTTATATCTTTACCTAACTACTCACTGCTCAAGTCCCTAGCTTGATCTCTGCTCTCAGCCTCTCTGTGTCTCCAACTGTCTCTCACTGTCACAGAATACTCCTGCTCATTTCTCTTGTCTCGAGGCAAGAAAGAGGGTGTGGCTAAGCTCCTGCTTGGTGATTGTCGGAGCACCATCACCACGGTGGTTGACTAGAATGCTCCTTTAACCCTATATGGTAACTCAATGTGAGGATTCGCCATCCTGGCGTGCAAAGACCGTCTCCTCACCTTTCAGCCCCTTCTGCAGCAGACACTCAGGTTGCGCAATCTCCTGGTCCTGTGACGCGCGCGCGCCTGGATTCTGCGCTGCCTGTTCATGCTGACACAGACCCTTATCAAGCCCCTCGCCCTGTCACACGTCGTGGATGCTCCTCCAGCCTCCCTGCTGACGCACGAGTCAGGCCGTGCCCCTCGACCTCCGTGACGTGCACGTGTCGGCGTGTGACGGGTTATGCCTCCTCTGCTCCCAGGAATCGGCGTGGGAGTGACGCGCTACCCAGACCACACACCCTGGACTCCGTGACGCGCGCGGGACGGCGTGCAAGCACTTCTGCACTCAACCCTGATTAGGCTGTTTCCTAGGGCACACATGTGTGCACCAGCAGCCAATACTATGTCACTTCCTGGGTTCGCCCTGGCTGACTATTGGAGGCTCCTCCTTTATATACCTTCAGTCTGCAGTCAGTCATTGCTGAGCATAGTCGTTGTGACGTCGTGCCTTGCCACATCTAGTTCCTGAACCTTGCCTTGCCTTGCCTTACCTTGCTTGCTGTTTAACCTCTCGTTGCCTGACCCTGCTAGTACCTTGGACTCCGCTTCTCTCTACTCCTGATCCGGCTTGTCTGACTACTCTCCTGGCTCCAGTCCTGACCATTGGCTAAGTACTCCTACGATCCGACTTTCTCCAATCCTGAACCTGGCTACGCACACCGACGATCCGCAACTCTCCACTCCTGAACCTGGCAAGTACCATTACTATTCTACTATCCGTAATCCAGACGTGGCCTGAACGACTACTCTACACTCTAGGCGCGCCCGCGTGGCTGTGGGTTGGCGTTACTCAATTCCCTGCCTCAGCACCGCGGTCGCGCTTCGTTTGTGGTGAGCTGCGCGTTACACTCCAATAGGGTGGGGGTTACAAATCTAATACAGAAACTGAGCAAATACTCAGAAGATGTATCGGTATTGGGTGGAGATTTTAATTTAACAGACAAGATCTTAGATAAGAGAAACCAAAAACATGAAGGGGAAAAAAAGCCAGTAGGGATAGCATATCTAAAAATGCACTTAGACTTAGTAGATGCTTAGAGGACACTGCACCCTGATGACACAGATTATACATGTGTACAGTATGTTCAGAGCACATCAGACCCTTTCAAGAATTGATTATTTAAGTAATAATCCCCGAAGAACAGGGCATTACTGGCCAATAATGCCCTGGCTGGAAGAGTTGAAGGCCCGAGGCGAAGCCGAGGGACTTTAACCCTGCCAGGGTATTATTGGCCAGTAATGCCCTGTTCTGAGGGGATTATTACTATTATAGGCTAAATGTAGGCTTATTTAATAAATAGACACTTTTGTATAGTTATATAGATTTTTTAAAATTGAAATGGTAAATACATTAAAGCACCTCTATATACGCGTACACTGCAGCTATCTATATCCACACACTGCCGCCCCCTCTGTGTACACACACACACACTCTGTAGCAACATCTAAGCTCTGCTGCTACACACACACACAACAGCACCACACACACTGCAGCTACACACACACACACACAAACTGCAGCTACACACACACACACAAACTGCAGCTACACAAACACACACTGCAGCTATATGCACACACAAACTAGAGCTACACACACACAGTGCAGCTACACACAGTGCAGCTACACACACAGTGCAGCTACACACACAGTGCAGCTACACACACAAACTGCAGTTACACATACACAGCAGCTAAACACACACACACAAACTGCAGCTATACACACACTGCGGCTACACACACACAAACTGCAGCTACACATACAAACTGCAGCTACACACACAACACACAAACTGCACCTACACAAACTGGAGCCACACACACAAACTGCAGATACACACACACACACACACAAACTGCAGCTACACACAGACACACACACACACACACTAGACAGACAGAAACAGCAGCTACACACAAACTGTAGACACACTTACTTTGCAGCTACACACATTCTCTCCCTCCTCAATTCATCTGTCTGTCAGCTTTGTTCATGGAGGGAGGAGGAGGAATCACAGCCTTGCTGCTGCTTCCTGACCAATCTCCTCCCCTGTCTCAGAGCTGTTCCTGCCTCCTGACCAATCCCCTGCCCTGTCTCAGAGCTTTTCTGACAAAAGGAAAAGCTGATTGGCTGGAAATAAACACTTGGCATGCAGCCAAAAATTCCGGGCATTACTGAATGAATAATGCCTGGAATTTTAACCAATCAGAGAGCAGGGATTTCAATAATGCCGGGAATTGTACTGCTTTAGCCTATAATTACTAATCAATAGTAGAGCATTTCATAGAGTAAAAGAAGCCAAAACAGACAACATTGTACTATCAGAAATAGGATCATATATAAATAGGAGATTCCCAACAGCCCTAGCAGAGTCAGAAATATTTCAAGTCTTTCTTAAACATACCTGGGACAATTTCAAATGAAAAAATGAATTACACAACTGGGATCCGGTATTATTTTGTGAAACGGCCAAAGCAGTAATAAGAGGCGCTTTGAAATATCAGGCAAGAAGGAATATGGAATTAAATAAAAGATTATATGGAAGCACAGAAGAAATTAACCTGGGCTTGTCAATAACTGATACCCCCCCCCCACCCCCTCCCACTCCCCCAAAAAAGCAAAAAGAGAGATTTTGAATGAATACTCCAAATAAAGGAAGATAGGCATAGCTTATATCAGAACTATAGATTTGGCAATAAGATGGGCTAATTGTTATTGAATTTAGTCAAGGGAGATAGGCCAACTAATTGAGGAAAATGCACTTAGAAATGAAGCAGGGAATATTTGTAACAAAGGCAAAGACATTTTGGAGATATTTCGAAAATTTTATAGTTATCTATGTACAGGGGAAAAGGCAAATAAAGAGTCAAAAGAAAGCTTTTGCAAAAAAGTGAATATTCCCAAAATAAATAAGGAACAATTGGAAAAATTAAACAAACATAACATTGGAGGAAATTTTAAAAGGGGTAAAAACTATATACAAAACAAAGTCCCAAATAGACAGAGTTGGGAAAATGGGTACAGGGGATAAAGGGGTTGTGATTTTTCAATTGAAATAGATCCAGATAATATCCTTAGTCAGCTCTTGCTATCACTAATTCTATTACCAGATAAGGTCCTGCAGCCAAACTGATGTCCTCTGATAAGGAACTGCCCATGCCTCCATACAGAGAATAACCTAATATGGCATGTCTTCTGGAAGATCCAACCTAATACCATAGCCTCTTCTAGTTGTATCATCACACAGTTGTCTATAATCACTCAAATGTCACCCAAACAGGGCTTCCCTATAGAGAAATCAGCACAGCTGCACCTGCACTCCTAATATAACTAATATATAATCCCAGTGTAATTGAATCTATCAGAAAACACCAATTTCAATATGTGATATATGTATGTAAAGAAAGAACCATTAGACAATATAATGTCATTTTGTCATTTATTTTTTTGGCATTTTGTCTTATTACCGGATTCACACGTTACAATATAATAATATCGCTAAACTGGATTTCTTACATAATTTATACAAAACCCTTATCAAGGATTATATATAAGGGCTTTTTCTCTGAAAAATGTGATATAGCCAAGGTAACAAGACAAGGATGCCCCTTATCGCCATTACTTTTTGCAATAATACTGGAACCGTTAGCAATCACATTAAGGAACTCAGAAAAATATCAGGGAATAAAAATAGCTAATAAAGAAATGAAAGTAGCACTTTCCCCAGATGACATGCATTTATTTGTTGCAGATACAATGGGAAAGTTTAGAAGAAATTTGCGAAATCATAAAAGATTCTCAGGATATAAAATACATTTTGATAAGTCCTAAATATTACAACTGAATAATCACAACAGACAAGTGACACAAGATATACAAAATCTTGTCTTTAAGGTGGCAAAGAAAAGTATAAAATATTTAGGATTGTACTTCTCACCAAATCCAGAGGAAATCTATGGACTAAACTACCCCCCATCATAGCAAAAATACAGAAACTCTTGGAATCATGGAGAGGCCTCTGCATTGCTTTTGTGGGACGTTGCACGATCATAAAATCGATCATATTCCGAAAGTTAATATACTGTATGCTATTCAAATGCTCCCATTCATGATACACAATAAACGTTATTTTGATATGCTGGGAAATGGATAATAAAAAAAAAAGAGAGTTACACAATGGTACCTTGGAAAAAGATTTGTTTTACCCAAATGACTCAACATATTTTTTACATGTGAAAAACACCTCCCTCCCTACAGAACTAAATCATAAAATAGTGTTTAGAGATACAGCCAGAGCATGGAAATTTCTGTGGGGCAGAGTGAAAAAGATCCAACTAATATGAGATACTTATCTGTCCAGGAAAATTCACAATTGAGCCTGGTGTAGCGAATCAACATTTCAAAATGTAGGGGGGGGAGGGGTAAAGCAGGTTAAAGGTATGCTGGATGAAACAACAATTTGATTCACCAAACTCGCACCTATTCTCTTATCGCCAAGCTAGACACTACAGTGTGTGAATGAGGTGATACACAAAACATAACAATTTGGGGGGTGGGGGGGGGGAATACAATTGACTCAGCTATACTGTATGTAACGGGTATTCCCCCACCCAATCGCATATAGAGTGTATGTGAGGGGGAACCTATATGTTACCAGATGTGGTACAATATACCTGTCAGGCTCACAGGAGGTCTGAGCCTCCGCTAGTGAGAGCCTGGGTTGATTCTCTGGAACGTTTCTTCAGTCAGCGCCTCCACCTATGTAGGATTCTAGGAGTGTAGAATGTTCCCTACACAGGACCCACATATAGTAACCACATACACAGCAGTATAAGTATAACCGTTTACTATATGAAGAATATAACATACACAATACACGTGCGTTAACCATAGGACGTCAACATCAATAACTGTACCACTCTGTACCAAAGTCCCAATTGTCATTTACCCCCACTTGGGAGTGTGTACCCAGTGCCCACCACCGTGTACACCCACACCGTGTCCACAGTATAACCCTTGTCCCGTGGTCAGCGCTGCCACTATGTGTGAGTACTCTGTTGGTGCACTTTATAACGATACCTGCCCAGTGCAGCAGCATCTGGCTTTAAAGGATCTTCACAAAGGATCCGGCGATCTCCTGCACGACATCTGGGATTCACCCGCGTGGTGATCCGTCAGGGGCGATCCCACCCTGAAGATAGTCCAGCGCTCTTAATGGCGTAGGCTTGAGCCCAAGCCTCTTGGTGGGAAGCGCAGCGTCCGCTGTGTCCCTGTAACAGGGGACTTATCCCTGTTCAGTAATGTTCCTTTAATCTAGCAGTGTGGTAGTTAATTACTAAACACCACCTGCCTGATTAGATTGTTTACAAAAAGCCTGCCTTTGAGGCAGGAAGTGACTCTCTTTAGCTCTGACTGAGAGCTGACCTTTGGAGACACCACAATGTCTTGAGTTCAGCCAGCCACACAGCAGAGCTGATTGCAAGACACCCAATAAGACTTCTAAACCTGGATGCTGATATTTTTCTGTGCACGCACGGGTGCGTTTCCAGGAGAGCAGAGAAGCTTACTCAACAGCTGGTAAACAGATAAGACTTTCATTATTAAGAGACTGCTTATATCTGCTTATTTTCATGCTATGTGTTTGGGATGGGAGAAATGCTTAACTAATGGAGATGTGAACTAATTGCAAGGATTTCACTAGAAATACTCCCAAGTGAATGGAAGCTTTGTTCCCCCCTGTGTGTGGATAATGTCCTGATGAAAAGGACAAGGCACAATAAAGCCTATTATAATTTCACATTATAACGACTCCAATTGTGTACCTCTGTGAATGTCCGTCTACATTTGGTGTCCGAGGTGGGACAAGAGGTGTCTTTGTAGTTAAAAAGGACCGGAGTTTTTATGTGAAATTTTTTGTTATGCTTTTTGCCTATAAACAGTCTAAACAACTTGAAAAAAAAAAAACCTCTCATGCAGCAGAGGCAGAGTTAAAGGGGTACACACCACTGAAACGTACACTGCACTGAGACTTACAAAAACCACGGATGGACTCTTTTCCCCAATCCCAAGAGACTGCTGAAGCAGGTAAACCTTTAATTGCCTATCACAAAGTGTAATACGGTCATTGAAATAGGGGTTTTGCCTTCCAGCCATAGTCAGGGTTCAAGAAGTGAGTCAGCCCTTGAAAAGGGATAGGTGTTTGTTGTTTTCAAAAGTTTCGCTGAAGCAGTGAATACAGATGGTGACCCATGAGGGGTACTGATTTTGCAAATAAAGGTTGCCACACCGCATAGGGCTACCAGCTGTGAATGCAGTATATGCAGAAAAGTGTGAAAATTGATACAAAGACTGTGCTGAAGCAGGGGAATTTTTAGCAAACAAATGCTGAGTGTAAAATTGCCCTATAAAGGAAAAAGGTTTTTCAAAGCCAATTGCTGAGTGTTGAGTCACCCTGCCGGGAATGAAAGAAATAGTCCACTGCAAAGAATGTTTTTTTTTTCTGCAAGTAAAAAAGTATGCCTATTATCTTGGGAGCAAAACAGACACCCAAAGAGTGAAGTGTGAATGCCATAATACCCAAAGATGAGACTGAAAATTACTGAACTCAGGCAGAAAACCAAATTCTGTTGCTGAAGCGGAGGGATTGCACCCAGCAAGTAAACGGTGTATAGCAAATAGACATTTTTTTACCTAGCAACTGCACATCTTGTATACCTGATAAAAGAAAATGCATGCACAGTACTGATATTGAAAAAAAAAAAAATTTACCCAAGAATGGTGGGGACTACCACAATTGGGGGTTCTAGCAAATACAGTGGCAACAGCTGCAATAGCGCCTCCTGAGGTCAGGAAGAAAATTACACCTGATAGCCTAAAAATGAAGGACAAGATGCAGCGTTCCTGTAATGAACCCTACCCCACGGAAGAGTGGCCCTTCCAGTCCAATAAAGAGGAAGACATCTCTTACGGGGAACCCGAACCGAGTCACACCCACAAAACACCCCAAGAATGGTGGGGGTGCCTGAACTCGGCACGAACAGAAAAGACCGCTCCCTTTGATGACGAATATAATCAGCCGGAGACAGAGCGGGAGCAGTGGATCACCGAATATTTCTGTCAGCTAAAGCAGCTGCAAGAAAAGCCTGGCATATATAATGAAGCTGCTAAAACTTCAAATGAAGATGGAGACCTCAGTATCCCTGAAGGGACAGTGTCATCCAAATCAAAAAGGAAGAAAAAGAAAAGCAGTTCTTCACTTACCGTGGAAGGAACAGACACGTCCGCAGATCCTGTGGAGGAAAAGGGGGACCGAGTTGCCCTGCAGCCTAGAGAAAATGGAGAATTCGTCCCACGGTTAACCGAATATCCAGAGGGCCCAAGGCAGAAGTCGTGTACCCCAAAGAAGTGTCTGTCCGGTGCCAACAGTGAGGAACCCTCAACTAGTCATCCCAGGGAAGCGGAGCCGGAACAGTGAGTGACGATCCCTTGACCAGCCCTGAAGACGCCCTGAAAATTGCCAGGCATGACTGTGATCTGCTCTGTGAAGAATTAGGAAGAGAGAGAAAAAATAATGCTGAGCTACAGAAGACTGTACTCGCAATTTATTCTGCGGCCAAGACCGAATTGGAAGATCTCAAGACTGAGCTAGATACTGCAAAGGCTACTATCTCCGCCATGGATGAAAAGCAGAGCCAATCTGTTAAAATGGTGGCTACGCTAAAGCGGAAGTATGAGGAGGCACTGAAGCAGATGACAGTCTTCCAGCAAGAGGTTCACACTCTTCTTATAGAGCTTGATGCCTCACATCATGAGACCAACAGCTGCCGCACAGACCTGGAAGTTTCCAGAAAGGAACTACACAGTCTCACTGAGGAGCTGGACATTGCTAAAGAAACTATTGGTAATCTTGATACAGATCTCAAAGTCTCTCAGAAGGCGCTTCAGACCCTCAACCTAGAGAAGGAAGTCTCACGCCAGGAGATAGTCATTCTCAAAGCAGATGTGCGTAAATGGGAGGACTGCAAAGAAGCCCTGAAGAATACAGAGACTGAAAAAGGAGAAAGTTCAAGATTAAAAAGAGAAAACTTAAAACTGATAAACAGATAAGACTTTCATTATTAAGAGACTGCTTATATCTGCTTATTTTCATGCTATGTGTTTGGGATGGGAGAAATGCTTAACTAATGGAGATGTGAACTAATTGCAAGGATTTCACTAGAAATACTCCCAAGTGAATGGAAGCTTTGTTCCCCCCTGTGTGTGGATAATGTCCTGATGAAAAGGACAAGGCACAATAAAGCCTATTATAATTTCACATTATAACGACTCCAATTGTGTACCTCTGTGAACGTCCGTCTACAGTCCCTAACTACCAAACAGCTACTGGGGCAGGGTCCCTAACCTAGGGCCTGTCCCTACAGCAACACAAGCTATAAGGGGCTCGGGACCTAACTGGGGCCTAGGTGGCTGCTGGCCTAATGCAGTGGGTCACAGACCCCTGCACTCACCTCCTTCCCCTAGCTCTTCCTGGTCCTGACTGACTAACGTGGGTTGAGCACGCAAAATGCATCAATCCCTGTGAGCAGGGTGATACTACAGCCCTATTGGCTCCCTGGCATCATGTGGGTCGCTGCTGAGGCTCATAGGACTTGTAGTCCCTTCCAAGAGCCTCCCTGGTAGGCTAGTGCGGCGCGCGCGATCACAGCGCATGCGCAATGCCTCTGGCTGGCCGCCGCATCTCCGTCTGTACTGCGCGTGCGCGAACTCGCGCAAGATGGCAGGGCACCGCCGGGGACTTCCGGAGCACCGGAGCGCTCCCTGCTTGGCCCCCACCCTCCAGAATCGGGTCTGCCGCTTTGCTCCGGCAGCACCCACCATCGATCCCGGCAGCGGAGGTAATGGGGGTCGCAGAGCAGAGTGGGGGGACCGGGCTACATGTACATTTGATGAACTCAATAAAATGTAAGGAAAATGTATGATATAATCTAATTCTAATGATCAATATAGAGAAAATTTGGGAAAAAGACATACCAAAGTTGGAAGAAAGATTTCCTAGGGATATCCATGTTTGATGAGATCTTTAAACATCAGGGAGCAAATTGAAAACTTCTAAGTGGAGCAATAATACAGGAAACATATATTAAGGTGTTAAATAGGGCCTATATTTCGCCATGGACAAGGAGATATACTTGTAAAGAGAAACTGGGAATATGCCCAAAATGTGGCTCAGAAAAAGCAGACCTAAAACACTGCCTCTGGGAATGTAGGAAAATAAAACCTTTCTGGAATAAAGTGGTACAATTTATACAAAAAGTTTTTAAACTTGATCTAGCAATGAAGACAGAAGGATTATTATTGGAAAACTTCAAAATCATAAGTGAGAAACAAAAAGTCGAGCTCCAAAATTGATAATTATAATAACTACCATTGGCAAAAAGTGTATCTTAAGAGATTAGTTAAAAAACGGTACCGGACATATGAGACATACAATGAGAATTATTGACGTTAATGTATTTTGATAAGAGACACAAGATATAGAAAAGGGCTCAAAAAAGGTCTTCGGGAAATGGGAAACCTAGTTGGATTACTTACCCCTGGAATAAATGGAAAAAAATAATAAAACATTTCAAAGGTACAGAATGGGTCTTCTTGAAGAGCTTGAGAAAATAGCGGAAACAGAAAGCAAACTGATAATGTAATAATAAAAATATTTATATAAATCGAGGGCAAAACTAAAATTGCTGGGAGATATATATTGTCAAACTCAAATGAAAGAATATTGCCATACATGTACGTGTTTATGATATATTAATGTAAGATCTATTAAGATTGTCTATGTACTGCAGTGTTAGGACCGTGGGCCATACCATGAAGTGGTTGTAGGCTTAAAATATTTTGGCCAAAGAACTAAATGACCCTTACCTAAGAAAAGATATACAGCACAATTAAGTATTTAAACTATTTAAAATGTCAAGTTAGATGTAGCACTAGGCCCTTTTGTCTTGTGTTATATATATGAGGTCATAATCCTAGTAGCCCTCTTTTTGACACTATACAGTATATGATGTGATGTGATTTGAAGTTATGAGTTTACAGGAGCTGTGTGTTGTCTATGTATAAAAAAATGTTTTAATGGAATGTATAGCAGAAGGACATGGGGCACAACGGATTTTGCAAATCTAAACTCATTTATTTGAGCCAACACAACGTTTCGACCTCAGAGGTCTTTATCAAGTGACATAGTGGCATGCCCATGTTCCTTCTGCTACTGATTCAGGACTGGAAACAGGCTTTCGTTCAAGCACGGGAGCACCGGTAATTGTATCGTTTAATATTTTTCAAGGTGTGCAGCATTCACTTTATATGTCTTAATGGAATGTATGACATTTCTTGAAAAATAAAAAACTGTTATGGGGACAAAAAAGTAGCGGTCCTGTCTCCGATTTAAAAAAGATCAACATTTATTAACCATTGGTGTGGCAATGACTATATTTTAGAAATAAAATTTAGCAATATTATAAAAAAAAGGAGTGAAGCTTAATTTAAAAAAATCCTTTTTATTGAAAATAATTTGGAATTCTACAATTTAAAATTAAAAAAAAAGTAGTGGTAGTCTGGGTGTAAAAATAAAACAATAACGTTATTCTGTAATATCATTATATTTCTAATATAGAAACTTACAAAACAGCTTAGACACTCTTTCAAATGCTGCTGGTAATAAGCAGCAAATAAAAATACCACTTATCACATTGGCATGACTCAGACCGGTGCACAAACCTGCCTTTCCCATTTATCTCTTATTATCACCTTAATCCCCTGCAGCCAGGGATTCTGGGTAATGACATGCAAATGAGAACTCATAGTCTGTCAATTTTTGCTTCATTTCCATTTTAACATGGACCCCTATAATCTTATAGATATAAGGGGTGGATGCGGGCACTCAATTATAAGTGAGTAGTTGATACTTAGCTGCCGGTGCACTGTAACACAGTGGGAGTCCACGGGTCCCAGAATAAGTAACAGGTGATCAGGAAGATGCAGACACACGGACATAATAAGAATTTTATATGCCGTCAATCCAACGTTTCGGCAGAGTTACACTGTCGTTGTGTAGGTGAGGGACCTCACCTTGACAAAGGCCGTGTAACTCTGCCGAAACATTGGATTCATGGCATAACAAATTCTTGTTATTACGTCAGTGTGCCTGCATCTTCCTGATCCCCTTTAAACTTATGCATGCCGTATTACACAAATTTTTCAGCACAGCCTGGGTTAAAGACGTGCATTACCAGGAAACCTAGCCACAGACAGCTGTTTTGACCTTTTGGGTCTCATCAATGTGAGGCTGGTACTAGCTATGCAAAGTGAAGCTGAGAGTGGCTACAGCCAGACCCAAAATAGATTATGGCGAGTAAGAAAATAGTAAGAGATGAGTTCTGTAATGCAGCTGGTGACACCTGCTGGCACAAAGAATAAATGCTGTGTATCAATCTTGTACAATTTAGCAAATATTGGTCTGTAATTAGGGACTCTGGCATTAGGTTGTAATTGAAAAAACACCACTAACTGATCATTTTGCACCTTCCGGTTAAAACTGATAAAAAGCAGTAATGAAGCTTAATTTCCTATTGAGTTCCACCTCTTGCAGCAGCCCAGCCACAGGCTGGAGACAAAGGCTACACTAGGGGAGTATCGAAACCAAAACAAAAAATGCATCAATAAACACCAAACTCAAAGAACATAAGATTGCATGATATGCTGATGATATTCTTCTGATAATAACAAACCCTCTGGTTTCGTTGCCAAGTATAATGAATGTTCTGGGCAGATATAGTTTAGTATCTAATTTTAAAATAAATTTAACAAAAACAGAGGCCCTAAATATAAGTTTTCCAGCAGGGTTGGTGGCCCAATTTAAAGAAAACTTCCCTTTTGAGTGGAAGAATAAGAGTATAAAATATCTATGTGAAACAGGGTATGTCTCTTTCGCCTGGCTTTCCCCCTGTTATTTAAGTCACTGCTAGCTGCAGGCTTTAACAGGCTAATTGTGTGGGCTTGTGACCCCCCAGTCTCATGGCCTGTGTAAGCCTATCAGGGATAGATATAGACCATGAGCCCGACCCCTTCTGCTTCATGATGAGGGGCAGAGCCAAAACTTATTCAGTCCTGTTCTTTGTTCTGAGGAGAACGGAAGCAGGGAGCGGTGAGTCTCTCCCATGGCGGGATGAGCGTGCTCACCCCCAGTCCCTGGGATTGAGGAAACATCTGACTCAGGAAGATGACCTCATACTATCAGGGTCAAGCACCATCCAGAGGTTGGAACCCTCTGAACCAACCCTTGCACCGCTGTAAAGATCTGATGCAGTGACTGCTAAATAAAGCCCCTTTGTTACTTCTACACCAGCCTGGATTGAGTCAGTGCATGTGGTGTATGGAAGATGTGCTTCAGAGAGGACTGTCTCTGGTACTACCAGTACCCCCTGAAGCTGTAGGTGCAGAAACACCAAAGGAAAGAACTACAGATGACATCAAAAGCCTGTCCTGATCTCCACGTCATCGCAGATCCACTCAGCTCTCCTGAACCTAACAGGTATGCCTCAGTACCACACGGTAGCCACAGAGTAAATCTCCCAGAGGGTGGGGGAAACAGTGCTACATATGTACAAATATAACACCAAAAGTAGAAGATCTGTTCCTGGCCAATTATACTCCGTTAGCAAAAACAATAGAAAACGATTTAAAAAGGTGGAATAAGAGTATTATCTTGTGGATAGGTAGAATTAATTGTATTAAAATTAATATATTGCCGAGACTTTTGTATTTGTTCTAGACTATCCACGTGAAAGTTTCCAAGCAATATATTACTACGCTTCAAAGTAAAATTAATATAAAAAATTAATACATTTAGTTGGGAATTTAAAAATCCAAGGACCAATACTAAAACATTGCAAAGACAGAAGTCACAAGGTGGACTTGGGCTACTAAACATCAACAAATATTATCTTGTGACACAAGTGAATGCTCTTTTTGAATGGTTTCACTGTACTAAAAAAAAACTCTGGATGGAAATTGAAAATAATTACTGCTAAGAAATAGATAAAAATAAGGCTCCATGGCTTAGGAAGACAGATCGCCCTAGAGGTCTTTACGAGCACCCCACTATTGGCACAGGACGAAATTTCTAAAGATGAGAGAATCTCCGCGTTCCCATTCCCTCTAACTCCAATATGTGGGAACCCTGATTTCCCCCCCGGGCTCGACTCTGTAATATTTTAAAAAATGGAGTCAAGCGGGTGTAATTAGGCTGGGAGACCTGATGGATATGGGTAAGACCAGATGTTTTCAGGACCAGTTCGAATTTTAAAGAGAGATTGCAATATAGGCAAATTTTACATTATATGAACGGAATTTTTTAAAATATTTTAAAGGGTGCTGAGTCCTTTGAAATAGTGCTGGTTTTGCGGGGTGCAGGCGGGCACAATATATCGTACATCTATAGAGCATTACTAGAAATTAACATTGAAACTAAACCATGGTCTGTAGTAGCCTGGGAAAAAGAGCTGGGTAGGGAGTATTCTGCACTCGAGTGGACACAGATGTGGAGTAATGCCAGCTCTTCCTCGATATCAATGAATATCCTAGAAAATGTATATAAGATAATGTACGGATGGTACTATACGCCACAAAAACTGAAAGAATGCTACCCAGCAACTTCCAATAAGTGCTGGAGAGGTTGTGAGGAGGTGTGAACAATGCTTCATATCGGATGGGAGTGTAAGATAATAGAGCGGTTTTGGGTTATGATATTACAGCAGATTTTTTATATGACCAAGATTAGAATCCCAAAAGACCTGAGTATTATATTGCTAAACAGAGGAGTCAAGGGGCACACAATTAGAAAATCTTTTTTAATACATATGCAGCAAGATGTGCTACCGCTGCCAACTGGAAAAAGCTGGAGGCACCCACTATAGGACAAGGGGAGTCGAGAGTATGGGAGGTCATGAAAATGGAACAACTATCAAAGAAAACCACTGACACTAGGTTAAAATTTGAACGCCTTTGGCTGCCATGGTCAGAGGTTACTGCTAACAGAACACTGTGAGAGGAATTGAAAGTGGACACACTTAGCGTAGTGAGAATAATAATACTAAGCATAACCCGGACTACTATTTATGGGATTGACTTGTTTCTAGTTTTTATCTTATTTTATTTTTTTCTCCCTTTGTTTAGTTACAATATTTTTTTATTTATGTTAGATCGTTGGTTTTGTGTTTGTTTTTATTATTATTATTATTAATGTTGTCAGTGTGACGATGCGGGGATCGCGGCACTCACAGCGCGACCCCTCCTCACCTCCGAATGCCCCTGCTGCCGTGAGACGGCTTCCTCTCCTCACCCGACCTGCTCCCGCTGTGCGGGGGTGCCCCCCTCGTTCCCGGCGGGCTGGCGCTGCCCCACGGCCTCTCAGGGCTCTGGCGGTTCCCTCTGGTCCCGGGCGCGCGCTCTCCGACTTTACAGAGCGCGCAAGGATAATTTATTCACTGCACGCGCAGTGAAACCACGCCCCCAAATCTCACAAAGGCTGCCACTTAACCCTAAAGCTCCCCACTTGGCTGCATATTATAGGAACCAATCCAGGACAGCTCCTCATGTTCCTCCAGGACTGCCTCCGTTCCCTATTGGTCAGCCGCAATATATAGTACCTCTCTTGCCTCTCTCACATCTGCTTGCGGACATCTATTCTGGCTCTCCCTTTGCTCTTCGTTATTCAGGTTGCGACCCGGCTTGGCGGACGTTCCTCTCTGGCTCTGGACCCCGGGTCCCACCTGACCTTGCAGCTTCTCTCATCCCTCGACTACAGCTTGGACCTGGACCTCGACCTCCCGGATCTCTCTCTCCCTGACCTTGGCTAACAGCAACGACTTCGTCTCTTCTGTACCGGTACCGGCAAGTATTGCTACACCTATTCACACCTGGCCTGGCAACTCCAAAACACCACACTCCGGACACGCTCCTTCTGCTGCGGGTGCGTGCACATATACTGAGGTGGGGACATATAAGGGACGAGTCTGGTCTGCGGGCAGCGCCGGCGTAACATTATGTAGAGCCCACAAGACGCAAACCAGACTGACATGGCCTCCATGATGACGGCCATGTATCAGCAAGTCCAGGCCCTAACTGATCAAATGGCTCTCCTCACTCAACAGGTACAGGACCTTTCATTTCAGGCACCACCTGTGGCCGCACCACCGCTGTCGGCAGAACCAGTATCCGTCGCGACCTCAGGCCCGAAGATCCCGGCACCTAAGCCGTACGCGGGGGATCCGCACGCCTGTCGTGGTTTTCTCAATCAGTGCGAGATCCAGTTTGAGATGGCCCCGCAGCAGTATTCCACTGGTCGTAAGAAAGTGGCATATGTATACAGCCTACTCACAGGGAATGCGCTGGCATGGGCCTCCCCAATTTGGGAACTACGTCCCGAAATCACCCGCGACTACGCGGCCTTTAGACGAGACTTTCGCCAGGTTTTCGATACCCCCGCACGCCAAGAAACTGCCTCTGACTCTTTGCTTGAGCTTTCTCTGGGACGTCGTTCCGTGGCCAAGTACGCCTTGGAGTTCAGGACCATAGCAGCTGAGACATGATGGGACCAGGAGGCTTTAGTCTCAGTCTTCTGGCGGGGCTTAACGGATTCTGTGAAGGACGAGCTCGCCTCACAACCCAGGCCAGGGCTTCTGGAGGAACTCATCTCCCAAGTCATTCGAGTGGATCAGCGCCTTCAGGTACGCCGCGCTCAGCGCCAGCATCCCTGATTTATGCCCTTCCGTGCTCCTTTTCCCAGGTTCTCTTCAACCACAGGACCTGCCGTCTCCCCGCTGCCCGCTCTGGAGCCGATGCAACTTGGATTCCAGCGTCCCCGGGCACCAATACGACTAGCTCGCCAAGCCGGTTGGTTATGTTCATCTGATCCGTGAATGTCCACTACGCCCGGGAAACGACCAAACCCAGTGAGTACGAAGGGGCTCTCCCTGGGTGCTAAATCTTCTTGTCCCCTTTCCAGGAAGGAACTTCCCAAAAAGTTGACCATTCCCGTCTCCCTCTCGGGTCCTACCTTCCACACCTCCACTGCGGCATTTATCGATTCCGGCGCGGGAGGAAATTTCGTGGAACAAACCTTCTCTGAACAGAACCAGATTCCACTCGTTAGGAAGAAGTCTCCCGTTGCCTTGGTCGGGATCGACGGCCGTCCGCTCACCCCGGCATACATTTCCTTGGAGACTTGCCCCCTCACCTTTTCCTCTCATTCCCACAAGGAGACCCTGGCCTTTGATGTAATCCATGCTCCCGGAACACCAGTCACCCTTGGCTTACCTTGGTTGCAGAAGCACAATCCTCACATCAACTGGACATCCCAAGATCCCATTATCTGGAGGTCAAGGTCAGAGGAGTCATCTCCACCAGCTGTACTTCCGACTCAACTGCTGGCCAATACATCCAACCCCAAGGGAGATTTACCCGCTCCGTATGCTGATTTTCTGGATGTCTTCAGCAAAACTCAATCCGAACTACTACCTCCTCACAGATCATACGATTGTCTGATAGACTTGGTACCTGGATACATATTGCCCAAATCCAAATCCTACCCACTCTCTCTACCTGAGATGGAAGTCATGAACGAATATATCTGCGAGAACTTGAAGCGGGGCTTTATACGGCATTCCAATTCCCCCGCGGGAGCTGGATTCTTTTTCATCAAGAAAAAGGACGGTACTCTCAGATTATGTATAGACTACCGGGGACTGAACCGCATTACGGTGAAGAACCGTTACCCACTTCCACTCATCTCTGAACTCTTCGACAGACTTCAAGGTGCTAATCTGTTCTCCAAGCTTGACCTTCACGGGGCGTATAATCTTATTCGCATCTGAGAGGGCGACGAATGGAAGACCGCCTTCAACACCCGTAGCGGCCACTACGAATATCTCGTGATGCCCTTCGGCTTATGCAACGCCCCGGCGGTTTTTCCGGACTTTATCAATGACATCTTTCAGGATGTCCTAAATCGTTTTGTAATTGTTTATCTGGATGACATCCTTATTTTTTCCAAGAATCTACAGGATCATATCATCCATACTAAGTTTGTACTCTCCCGCCTCTGAGAGAACCGATTGTTTGCCAAGATGGAGAAATGTCTCTTTCACCAGTCTATCACCTCTTTTCTTGGGTATATTATTTCCAACACTGGATTGGCCATGGACCCTGAGAAACTTAAAGCCGTAGTAGATTGGCCGCAACCCGACTCCCTCAAGTCTATTCAGCGGTTCCTAGGCTTTTCCAATTATTACCGGAAGTTTATTCGTAACTTCTCCACCATCATCGCTCCGATCACGGCACTGACCCAAAAAGGAGCTGATCCTTCGTCCTGGTCCCGAGGCAGTCACAGCTTTCGAAACATTGAAACAAGCATTTGTCTCAGCTCCCATCCTCCGACACCCGGACATCAATTTTTCATTCACCCTAAAGGTAGACGCTTTGGACTGCGGGGCCGGCGCAGTCCTATCCCAGAGATTTTCTCCCCAGGATAAACTTCACCCTTGCGGTTTTTTCTCTAAGAAGTTTTCCCCAGCTGAGAGGAACTATGACGTGGGCAATAGGGAACTTTTGGCCGTCAAGTTGGCCCTTCAGGAATGGAGGCATCTGTTGGAGGGGTCAAAAGAACCGTTCACTATTCTCACGGACCACAAAAATCCTTTATACATCAAGAATGCCCGACGCTTAGGCCCCAGCCAAGCCCGCTGGTCGTTATTTTTCTCCAGGTTTAATTTTATTTTTTCTTACATTCTCACAGACAATATTCTTCTGAAGAGAGACCGGAGAAGACTACCGAGTCTATCCTTCCCAAGCAAAAGATCCTCGCGGTCGCTACATTCAAAAATCTTGGGAAGATCATCAAGTCTCAAAGACACCTTCCTAACGATCTTGAGATTCCGAAGGACACCTTATACGTGGAGTCCAAGTTTATTCCTGAGATTCTGGAATGGGGGCATGCTTCCCGTTCTGCAGGACATCCGGGTTTCAAGAAGACTTTGGATCTCATCCGTCACACCTTCTGGTGGCCCAATATAGCCAAATCCATCTTTGAATTCACCCGGGCCTGTCCGGTATGTGCATGCAATAAGATTCCTCGCCAGAGACCCCATGGTCTTCTTTTGCCCTTACCAATCCCGGAGCGCCCCTGGTCCCACATATCCATGGACTTTATTGTCGAATTGCCTAGGTCGAATGGCATGAACACCATTCTAGTAGTGGTGGATCGGTTTTCCAAGATGGCACATTTTATTCCTCTCAAAGGATTACCCTCCTCACCCGCCCTAGCCGATATTTTCTCCAAAGAGATTTTCCGGATCCATGGCATACCCACATCCATCGTATTGGATCGTGGCGCTCAATTCGTTTCCAGATTCTGGAGGACCTTCACCAGTAGACTGGGCATTGCTTCCTCCTTTTCTTCGGGATATCACCCTCAATCTAATGGACAGACCGAGAGGGTTAATCAATCTCTTGAGAAGTAATTAAGGTGCTTCGTCTCTGACTCCCAGGATGACTGGGCAGAATTACTTCCCTGGGCTGAGTATGCCTTTAATTCCTCCAGGAATTAATCCACTCGTGAGACACCTTTCTTTATTAATTACGGCTTTCACCCGGCTCGCCTACCTATTTCCAATATCTCTTCTGGAGTTCCAGCTGTGGATGAACACATCTTCCTCCTACAGGACTCTTGGGCTAGAATTCAATCGGCACTTCAAAAGGACTCCCTGACTTCTAAAATCCAGGCTGACCGCCGTCGCCTACCTGCTCCCAGCTACAAACCAGGGGACAAGGTTTGGTTGTCTACTAAAAATATCCACCTCAAAACCCCTTCCCCTAAATTGGCACCTAGGTTTCTGGGGCCGTTTCCTATTGTGGAGCAGGTAAACCCGGGGGCCTTCCGTCTTCAATTACCTCAAAGCATGAGAATTCCTAATGTTTTTCACACATCTCTTCTCAGGCCGTTCATTTCCAGTCCTCTCTTTCCGGACAACACTCTGAGACCAGACCCAGGTATCATACAGGGCAAAGAAGAGTATGAGGTCCAAGCCATACTGGATTCCCGGCTCTCGAGAGGTAAGGTTCAATTCTTGGTCGATTGGAAGGGCTTTGGACCCGAAGAGAGATCATGGGTATCTCTTAAAGACATTCATGCACCTGGGCTTCTCAAACGTTTCCGAAAGAAGTTTCCGTCCAAACCATGGGAGGATCGTCCTGAGGTCGACCCTGAATTGTGGGGTACTGTGAGAATGCGGGGATCGCGGCGCTCACAGCGCGACCCCTCCTCACCTCCGAATGCCCCCGCTGCCATGAGACGGCTTCCTCTCCTCACGCAACCTGCTCCCGCTGTACGGGGGCGCCCCCTCATTCCCAGCGGGCCGGCGCTGCCCCGCGGCCTCTCAGGGCTCTGGCGGTTCCCTCTGGTCCAGGGCACTCGCTCTCCGACTTTACAGAGCGCGCGCAGGGCAAGGATAATTTATTCACTGCACTAGCAGTGAAACCACGCCCCCAAATCTCACAAAGGCTGCCACTTAACCCTAAAGCTCCCCACCTGGCTGCATATTATAGGAACCAATCCAGGACAGCTCCTCATGTTCCTCCAGGACTGCCTCCGTTCCCTATTGGTCAGCCGCAATATATAGTACCTGTCTTGCCTCTCTCACATCGCTCGACATAGTCTCTGCTTGCAGACGTCTATTCTGGCTCTCCCTTTGCTCTTCGTTATTCAGGTTGCGACCCGGCTTGGCGGACGTTCCTCTCTGGCTCTGGACCCCGGCTCCCACCTGACCTTGCAGCTTCTCTCATCCCTCGACTACAGCTTGGACCTCGACCTCCCGGATCTCTCTCTCCCTGACCTTGGCTAACCGGCTTCTGTACCGGTACCGGCAAGTATTGCTACACCTATTCACACCTGGCCTGGCAACGCCAAAACACCACACTCCGGACACGCTCCTTCTGCACATATACGTCCCCACCTCAGTATAAGGGACGAGTCTGGTCTGCGGGCAGCACCGGCGTAACAGTCAGTTAATGTGTTATTGTATATCTGGTACTCTAATATATCATTTATTTTTTACAATATTAAACAATATGTCTGAGTACGGTTGACTGCAGACTGCAGAGTGAAAAAGTGTAAAAACTCTGATATGTCTTAAGTTGTGCTGTATTGTTGTTTATATGTTAAATGTTATAAAAAATGTGGACTATAAATAAAGAATTTACAATAAAGACCCAATTAAAATGGCTCACTTTAATTTAATTTTAACATTGTGAAACACAGATGTTTTTTTTTAAATAAAATGAAAACATTGGCAAAACAAAAACAATAAACACAGAAAAACAGAATCCCTGTATGTAATGCATGGTCAAGATTTTAGTGACAACAGATAATCTCCCCGGAAGAGATTAAACCGTATCTGCATAGACTGTTCCAAAACATACTTACAGAGGCCTCCAACGACAAACTGGAAATTGACAGAGCCCACAGAGTCTTCCGGCCAAGAGAATTCGAAGGCAGAGGCACCAGGGACATAATAACAAGGCTCCACTATTTCTCGGTAAAAGAAGAAATACTCAACAACACCAGAAACTTGGAAAAGATCTCCTTTGAAGACTCAGTGTTATAGATTTTCAAAGACGTTGCCCCAGCAATATTGGCAAAAAGAAGAGAAGTTAGAGAAATAACAGGTCTGCTACGGAGTAAAGGGGTCAGATACCAATGGGGATCCCCATTCAGCTTACATGCCTCATACAAAGGAAAGTAGGCTGTCCTGAGAAAACCTGAAGAGGGCCCGGACTTCATTGCGGCACTCGGTCTGGAGGTTCCTGCGGGGCTACTCAAGAACCCGGAGGAAGTCCATCCTCAGCCGAGGAGGGGAGCATGGTCTAGAGTCCTGGCAACATCGAAGAAGAATCCGTAGACCATCGAGTCCATGCATCAGATTATAGATCCGTAATTAGAACCTAGAACAAGCACCAAACCCACAGAGGCATGGACTTACAGACTGTAGTCAGAACTTTACTTGCCTTCTGAGCTAGGATTTGGACTATAGGGGGACGGGAGGAGTGATGGGAATGTGAGTGAACCACACTAATCCAGATTACAGATGATGCTGGCCCCTCGGCCCGAACGATGATCTCCCGCCGTGCCCTGACTTGGACAGACTGGGTTCTAAGGGTAGAGCCACTCTGACTGTAAGACATCATTACGAGGGATAGTTTAGACTAAAGGGTTCCCAGGACCAGAGAAATCAGGCAGTCTCACTAGCAACGAGGAGATGGCCTGGAGGTGGAGAAATAAGGAGGAAATATGGGGAACCACCTGTACAATCAGGGATGTGCTTATCTGGGACCTGGTTAGTTAACACTGTTGATGTTTATATTTCTGTATTATATGCATTGTTAAAGTTTAACCATTGTTCTCCCATACGAGGTACAAAGTCTGACAGCCCCCCTCGAAGATCGCGATGTTTACCGCATATAATAACCTATATGTAGCTGGGTCAAGTCGGCAAATCTGGACGACAAAAGCCACCCAAAGCGCAAGTACCACAATGCACCCTACACACACTTTTTCTTAGACTCTGCATGACAATCAAAAAAAAACAATAGGCAGAGTCAAAGGCCCAAGTTAAAGGAGGGCCCTATCCCACACCAAGTTAATGACCCCAACTGTTACTTTTGTTTCCCCCCACTGTTTATCCACCCCATCCTAAATGAAATACACCCACACCCATAAAGACCATCAAAATTACAAAACAGGGAAGTGCATGCTCTCTGACACAATGGAGCTCTCAAAAAGATAATAGCCCAAAAAGGCCAGACATGGAAAAATTCTCTATAAGGCACTTTAACCAAAGGAATGGCTAGTTGTCTAAAAGTAATCACCCAGAACGTTAAAGGCCTAAACTTGCCCATGAAAAGGAGGCTCAAGTTCAGGGACCTAAAAGCCAGGCAAGGGGATATATATATATATACTGATTCAGGAAACATACCTTAACAGAGAAGATCTAACTAGACTAAGAGACAAAAAATGTCACCAAATCTATCATTCCCCAACTAAAAACAAAAAGGCAGTCGTAGTCATCTTGATTTATAAGAACGTGTGGGCTAGTAGACACTTGGAGGCTGGTGAACCCCACAACAAGAGGATACTCGTTCTACTCAGCTCCAAACAAACAATACACAAGCATTGACTACATATTCATTTCTAGGGACTTAGCCAGTCGAATTGTCAAAGCAGAGATGGATAATATCACTTGGTCAGACCATGCCCCGGTGTCTCTGATAGTAAGGGTTATACACCAGAGACCAAACGGTGCCTGATGGCATATGAATGACCTCCTGCTTAGACTACCAGAGACTAAAGATGCTATAGGAGCAGCTCTACGAGAGTATTTTTAATTAAATGACAATGGACAAGTATGCGATAGTACTCTATGGGCCGCGCATAAAGCCACTTTATGGAGGTAGAATATTTAGCATCGCCTCACATAGAAAAAAGTAGGAGAATTGACAGACTAAATGACAACATCAGGGAAAATGAAGAGGTATTTCAAGAAAATCCTTCATACAGTATGATGTCAGGGGTCAAATAAACAAAGACAGAATTGAACTTAAGAACATATTGATTGAGGACACTGAGAAAGCAATACGCTGGACTAACCAGATCTTCAGAGAAGGGTAACAAGGCAGACAGGTACCTTGCAGCTAACCTCCGAAATAAAATGTCCAGTTTAAATATCTACAGCATAAAGAACAAACAGGATGTGTTAACATATAACCCTGTCGAAATCAATGAGGAATTTGTGACATATTGTAGCAACCTATACAACCTGGTGAAACATGCCCAGAGTAGTGCAGACTTAGGTCCGTTCTATAGTGTGTGCGCCCGTGCCTATGCGAACACGCGTACACGTGACGCACACTTTTCCGTGCGACAGGCTGGAAAGGTAGTGTGTGTGTATATATATGTGTATGTGTGTGTTATAAATACGTTTTAAATAAATACGTTGGTAAATTATTTATTAACATTGTACATACATACACACACACACTTTAGCGGCGGTAGCGGCGCAAATTCTTTATTTTACTCATCTTCCCCCTGTCGGCCAGTTGCACGCACACTGTCGTGCGCGCGCAGCACCATTATAGAATGGCTGACTAACCGCAGCCAACTAAAACTGCCGCGCACGGCGTAGCAAGCTTGCGCACTATAGAACAGCCTTAGAAACAAAAATAGACGAGTATATACAAACGTCTAGACTACCTAAGCTAGACATCCCGGAAGCTAATCAACTAGGCGCCCGATCACGGCCGAAGAGGTATCCGAAACCATCAAATCCCTTAAAAATGCCAAGGCCCCAGGATCGGACAAGTTCTCCAACCTCTACTATAAAAAGTTTGAATCTATACTGAAGCCATACCTAGTCAGGTGGTTCAATAAAATTTTGCAGGGTGAAGCACGAAACTTGTTGGTAGGGTAATGCCTTGCCATTTTTCCCTTCATGACCATTAAACATTTTTGTAGATAACGCACTTTCCTTCTAAACTTTTTTTGGATTATTCTGGTTGTGCTCTGCCATTTCTCTCTTCTATCACACCTGGGACAAAAGCTGTAAATATAACCAGATCTGGTCTATCCCATCACCACTAACTCCGATTAGATCCAATCTTGATTTCCCTCCAGCATACTGTACCACTCAAATGTTTATAAAAGCTGGGGTGAAAAGGGTTTGTATTCTATTGGAGACATGCAAAAAGCAGGCAAGACAAAGACTTTCTCTGAACTAAAAGATGAATATGAAATTCCAAACTCGCAACTATTCCAATATCTGCAGCTTAAGCACTATGTTTCCTCATTACAACTGTGCGATGTTTGGAATAGATCCCTTACTGCTTTTGAGAACCTGTATCAGTCAGGGGAATATCACAAGGGGACAATTACCCAATTTTACCAGATCCTAATACATCAATTTACGGGGCAAACAAGCAAAAACATCTCAGACTGGGAAAAGGACATAGGGAGACCCCTGGGAGACGAGGACTGGGAAGACATATACACTACCGACACACTTTATCACACTGCGGCCAGATCCGCAAGCCGGGAAATCTCCCGGCTTGCTAGTGGCAGCCCCTCGGCGTGCCGCGCGTCACCGATGCGGTCACGCGTCATCGGGTGCCTGCGCCCCCTGCACGCGCGTCCAGGGCTCCCCGAGGGAGCCCTGGTGTCCCGCGATGTGGGGGACGGCGGCAGGGGGTTCCGGGGGACCCGGCGGACCCGGCAGCGGGAGGGAGAGCGCCCCGATCGGAGGGCGCTCTTCCGCTGCTTCGGCGCGCACCCGGCACCCGGCGCGCGCCAGGTTACTGCTGCGGCCGAGAACGGGCAAATGCTCGAATAAACTTGGCCGCAGCAGTATGATAGGATAGCCAGAGCCTCTCAGTGCTCAGCAGTTAAAAGAAAATAACCTACAAATATTGCCCAGATGGTACTACACACCTGCGCGCCTGCACTCTTTTCCCCACTAACTTCCCCCATGTGCTGGCGCAACTGTGCCCAGGTAGGCACATTCAAGCACATATGGTGGTCCTGCCCCAAGATTATCCTTTTCTGGGGAAGGATCAGGAGATTAATAAAAGGTGTTCTGGGTATAGACTTGCCATGGAAACATGCTACTTTTAAAACCAATAGAGGACATGGAGAGGAACATGGACCTATTAACGATACAAATCCTGTCGGCAGTTAAGGTAATGGTTGTAAAGCACTGGAAGCATAAGGACCTCCCACCTATTATAGCAGCAAAACACAAATTGAACCACATAATGACCATGGAGAGACTCACTAGCCTACTACAGGACAGGTACAACAAATTTCTGACAATGTGGGACCCCTGGGAGACATATGTGGCAAAGCCTGAACTGATCCCTGACAGAAGACCCGATTACCACCCATACGGGTTGAAATGTTGCTAACATAGGTGTATGTATATAACAGTCTGTATGCTCCCTGTGTGGACGCCAAGTGGATGTAATCCCGTCCCTATCCCCCTCCTTTTTTTCTGTACTCCCCCCCTTATGATTTGTAAAAACAATAAAATACAAGTTGGAAAAAATAACAAGCCCTACCGATGGCCAATTCACCCCCCCCAACCATAAACAATCCATGCCCGATGGCACAAAATAAACAACAAAAGAAATAATCTATGCGCAATGGCACAAAAATAAATCAAGGTTAATGCGCAGAAGTCCAGGATCCTCCATTGTTTGGAGAGAATTCACCGATCAGCAGATCTTCTTTTCTTCTTTCTGGGAGGTGTCGACACATCCTCCATTTACTGTCAAATGAGACATGACAGGCCTTATATACATGATCCATCCAGCAAACCAATTGGTGGGTGTACCATGTGAACAGGCATGAAGTTTGGGAGAGAACTGGCTAATAGAGATATTGCCCATTATTGTGTGGGGTGGGGGAAGGGCTGATGCAACCCCTATGTGACTTAGGCAGTAGCCTAGGGTGGCACATTTTGGGGGGCAGCGGCGGCAGTAGCAGAGGACAGTGGGCAGCGCGGCAGAGGACGACATCAGGAGCGGAGCAGCGCAACAGAGGACAACATGAAATGGCGGGAGAATAGGACAGAGGATCGCGGGAGCAGAGCGGGCGGCAGAGAACGGGGGGAGGAACGCGCCTCAACGGACTGACACGAAAATCTTCACTGACTTCGTGTCTGCTACTGCTATAGCGCAGCTCCTCCTTGGCCGTCCTGCTCTACTCCAGCAGTCCTCAGTCCTCTTCATCCCCCGCCACCGCCCGATATCCTTCTCCTCTGTCACCCTGTTCCACTCCTGCCGTTCTCTTCCTGCTCTGTTCTTTTCTCCTGCTGACACCCACCGTCCTCCTCTGCTACCCTGCAGAGAGGGGTGAGCCACGAGACTAGTGTACTGGCATAGGGTCATGTAGCGCTAATACGTTACTGAATCTCAGAGTTTGAGGTTGTATTATTGTGCTGCTCAGTGCATTCACAATTCCTGATATGGGAGCCAACCTTAGAAAATGAGCAAATCACTTGCCAACCCTTAACATTGCTGACAATAGTAATCGCACCATGAGATATTTTGTTGCAACGTAGCCTACTTGTGTTATAATTGATACGGATACAACTAAGGTGCATTTGGGACAGAAATACACATAGATCCCATAAGAAAGAGGGCACCAACCCAACAATCACAAGCAATTTGCCAATTAGAATTTTTTTTAGGCAATCTACACAGAGACATTAGTTCTCTCAGTGCAACTATTTAGCCAGTAATTCAACACAAAACAAGTGTCAAAAACTTGCTTGAAAAACTAGAATATCCCTTTTTTCCGCTAATTGGCAGCTATATCTCAGCAGTCTCTCTTTTAGTAAAGGGTACAAAGTATATTGATACAATTATAGCCAATTCATAATACAAATGTTCAAGGCCTATACATAGGGTCAGAACATATCATTTAATTATGATCTCAATGTATTGTGATTCACCCAATGACTTGTTCTGAGTCTTTTTAAATTAATTGTGTTTTCTACAGGACATTAGTGAGCCCAGAGGTATATATTCGTTTACTTATTGACAGAACAGGCTACTATTTCAAGCATCGTAAAGCATATGCCATGTCTGAGTACAAAAATCAACTCCTGTCCACTAATAAGGTTAACTACCTAAATTGTACCTCATATATTTTTGAGGTTTCTCTAATACAGACTATACAGATGCAGCGGCCGTTATTCGAACAAATCACGGCACCGTTTTCGTGTGCGCTGCTGTACTCCACGCGGCCAATCGCCCCTGGCACACGTGTTTATCGCGGTTGCTTTGTTTGAATTTCATGGATTGTGTGCAATGAAATGCAATGACATGAATGAATTGTAACGTGTACAGTACTGAGCTACAGTGCTAATTTCAGGTGTTTAAAAACCAGAACACTAAAATGCCATTTTCTGCACTTGCATCTTAAGGCGGGACGGTTGGAAGAAATCCCGCGCCATGACATGGGTATTCCGAGGTATACACCGCGTGAAGTGTTTTGAATAACGTCCGCTGTAATTGTGTACTAGTCGCTATACTTATTGCCTCAAAATAGGAGCTACACAGTCCTTTTGAATATTTATGTTTGGTCTGTCTATGCACACCTTATTTTAATTACTATTTCAATAAAGAATATATTTTTAATTTAAATCATTTACACAATTAGGTAAACGGGTGCTATTAGAACGGAGTTCTTTTTCTCTTGGTATATATGTTAATACAATTCTCAGCCGAGCACCTTATCTATCTCAATGACTACTTTACACATTAAACTATTAAGCGGAGCAGGGGTTAATGTTCTCCTTTCCTTCCCTGCCCCATCTTTCCCGTGGTATAGATGAGCCACGAGACGGCCACACAGACTGCACTCCACCCGATTCCCATTGAGCCCAAGCCGAAAGTAAATAGTGCTACATCTGTACTTGCATTCCAAGTATATAGTTTTATATTGCTAAACTTGTCAACATGTGCTTCTTTAATGGGTGCTACGCACCTGATTTACCCGTTATGTAAAATTTTAAAAAAAGAGATTGTGCATCTCTCAGTTAAGTAAACCTTTGTTCATCTTCAAGGGGCATTTCAGATTGACTTATGGTTGCAAACAGTTCCAATTTTAGCAGGACTGTTCAAACCCAAGCTGTGCTGTAAAACTAATTCAGCAGGCATCTGCTTATAGGGCTCCATGTTAAAATGGACATGAAGCAAAAGATGTGTTCTGATGTGCATATCCTTTCCCAGAATCCCTTGCTGCGGTGGAAGCGCTGTTTGCCAAGCGATAATGGGGAAACGCAGGGTTGCAGACCTGATACGTGAATGTGCTTACAATATTAATATTTGTATTTACGAGGGACTGACCCAATTCAAACTAGCAAGGACAGTAAAATGTGGCAACTTCAGCACTGGCAAAACTGTTTGTTACGGAGGTTCATATATTTCTTTTATACACACGCACACAGAGAAATGTTAAGGCAGGTACTTATCCAGTCATTTAAAAAGGAAGCAAAGTAGTCGCTGGAGAAAAAATGTTGCTAGCCCCCATCTACAACCATATGCAGTTTCTGCAGTAGACATCGATATTTTTCTGTCCCCATCTCCCTTGTTTTAAGTTGCTAACCCTATTTCAAATTGTTGACTTTCCTTTTCTCGCCTTTCTTTGCCTTCCATTAAACGCAGTAGTATGTTCCAACATGGAACGCCCAGTACAGAAAATTATAATAAGTACAACGACCAACCTGCCCAACTTATCCCGCTGATCTATTCACCGCATACCAATGAGTTATCAGATTATTGCACAAATTGAGTGCGTTCATTCCAAAAACAATCACTTCATAAAGGAAACACATTATGCACGCCAGGTTAATGTGTCACTGAGTAGTTTATTACAACAGATTTATTTTCATTATAAAACAGCATAATTACATATCTGTGTTTCTTACATTTGAAATGTACATAAAACATAGTTTGCATCAGAAACAAAATGGCTTCATTTTTACATTGATAACTTATTTTAAAGCATTAAGATTAAACCTTTTAAAACGTGTTTAAATCCTTCCTTACATTTCTCCTGTCACCTACCGCACTAAGAACTTAAATCATGGGTCCTATTCAACTTGCTGTGAACACGTGTTCCCATGTGCGGGAGAAGCGTTTAGCTCAATTCAGATGCACGGGACTAAAATCTTCTCCAGCACTGCGAGCATTGTGTGTAGGAGCGGATGTATCATACAGAAGACCTTAACCCTTTCAGACTTGGTTTACATCTCGAAATCTACATATCCAAATACAAAGTAATGTATACGATCATGTATGTTGGGTCTGAAACCGTTAAAGAGGAACTCTCAAGCAAACATAAGTATGGGCTATTTTTCCCTTTATAGGAGATAAAGGCCGGGATTCCCCAAGCTCATATAATGGAATCAGATCAAAATCCCATGGAAACTGCCAACTGTCAACTTGAATGGCAGTTAACACAGGATTGATCTTCGATAGCCCTTATTAAAGCTTTCTGAATTTCCGCCATAATCTGCCTCTAACCGTATAAGCCGCTGTTTGGAACAAATGCTATTTGTTTTAAAACAGTTGTTTTGGAGGGTCAGTGTCATAATATGCATAATTCTGATTATTATAAGGCTCGTTCTGACCTACAGCTAGACTTATATAAATTACTAAAAAATGATCCGTTTGCTCAACTTTTTATTTTGCCATTTGTACCTTTAGAATATGTAAGTTTTGTTTAAAAAAAACCCCAGATTAAATGCATCTCTGCAGAAGCACAATTATCCCTGTGTACACTGGAGAAGCGACCCAGTTAAGCAGGGTTTCAGCCACCGCTGTTGATGCTGTATAGGAGCCTCAGAGGTGTTTATAAACAACATCCGAAATGGGATAACTTAATACAGATTTCGTAAAAGAAAAGAAAACGTGAAGAACTGCAGCAAAACAAATGCATTAAAATAGGGTTTTTATTTGGAGAACACCCCACAGCCCTTTTAATTAACTTGTATTTTGTTTTTGCAGCGAGAGCTACAATCAAAACATTATCAGAAAGAAAAACAACAACTTTTAGTTACTGTACTGTATAAGGAACGGTGTCAGAACATAACTGAATGAATAAATTCCTCACCTTGCAGTTGTGATACAAAATATTTTACGTTCCCGTCGGGCTGAAATGATTTCTATGCCCTGTGATATCCTGTGGCTTTGATTTATTTTTCTACTGCACGAAGGAGCCTAGTTTGATCCCAATACATTTCCATTCCTTCTACTCAAGTGCAACAATGAAAAATAATAATAATAATAAAACCCAGGAGGCACATCGACATGTCTCAGGCAGACTCCCCAGTGCTGTTCCAGTTCCTTAAACATGGTAAAGTCAAAGTTCTGCAAATAAACACTTTATTGGTGCTTAATTGCCAACTGCTATTGTCAAGTCATAATCAACCTATGTTGGTTATTTTTAGCTTCCTCCCAATTTCGGGGGTACGCCCAGAGCTTTAGACTGCTGCATTATATAGAGGGGTCGGTACAATCCTACATTTACAAGCATTCCGGCTGTAGATCATTTAGAATGAATATTCTTGATGGGCAGATACAAAATAATAATAAAAAGGAAACCCTACAATTATATTGACTTGTTTAACCCTTGCTGTGCCAGTGGACCACGAAGGAATCAATGTTGTGAAATATAATATACCGTGAAATAGAACAATTTGGTCTGATGAATTATAACTGTTCTGCAAGAAGTTGCAGGCATTTTCACAAAAGTTAGTGATTCGAAGTGGCCAGTCATGGCAACCGCTAAACCCCACAAATTCTACTTTTTCAGTTAATAGCTTCACTTTTGATGAAGCAGGTAACTCAAAGCAGCAGTGCCATCTACTCAGTCAAATCTTGGTAAGTGGTCAAGTAGGCAGTAATATTGACAATTTGAACCGTTGCGCATTCTGCCCCAATTCTTGGGGGTCGTGGGTTACATACGTAGCAGACATCATTGCAGAATATCAGTTTCCACAGGAATGGATGGCAGTGATAACGCAGAATATCCCACCATAACGTGACTGTGGGGGGCTATAACTTTTGCTATATTTATATGGTTGGCAAAAATAGCTTGAAGGGATACACTACTTGTCCCATCTATGAATGACAAGAAAAGGCTCCCTTAGCACCACCTATTGGTACATGCTTGAATGGGAGGCCGCTTGTTTGCAGCATTAGGCTGCGGCCCCGCTAGCGCTGAGCGGGCAATGCGACTTGCATAAATATATATGCAAGTCTCCGCTCACGCGGATATGCACGTGCACACACGCGATGCGCTTAGGTAAATAAAAATGTTATACTTTCCCGCTCGCTCAATATTCGGCAATGCTGCCCCCCTCCCCCCGCGCGTGAGCAGACGCAGGACAACCGCCACGCATGCTTTGAGCGCCAGCGCACTCAGCGCTAGCGGGGCCGCAGCCTTAGTTCAACACACAATTTTGGTTGCTGTAATTACAATGGATTGGAAGGTCCACCGTTTAATAGGCCATCTCTACTGCCATTTACTTCGATAGATCTGATTCGCCTTTCAAAGGAGCAGTCCCTGCTTGGACAAAAGTGACCGTGGCATGTGTAATGGGTGAAATGTAGTGGATTGACGCATTTACCAAAAATCAAACATGTATAAATATTTTGAAAAAGTTGAACTTTTAATGTTTCCATGGAAAACACATGCTTTGGAGTGTTTGCACTGTATAATCGGTATCAAATGCATTTCTAGTAATGGGACACTGGCAGGCCACATTGTTTTGTTTTGTATTTTTCTTGAATTGCAAAAAAAGACTTTTCGCAAGATACGAATATTAAAAAAAATGATTCAAGTGTGGGCGAATAAAACCAGTAAGTTTAAACCCGTTATTTGATCAAATACCCGCTAAAAAGACAGCACCTTTAAAGGTAAATTACATCCCTCATACTCAGCAGTCATAATTTATTTGTAATGTCATTTATGACACAAAGTATCAAACAAGCTGTACGGCTCTTAAAGTGGTTACTACTCTTTCCGCCTCCTGATACAGCACAAACTTTCCCTTTCCTCTTGACTAAGTTTCTCAATCAGCCAAAAGGATTAGGTATGAATCCCCACGCACTGCAGCCTCTGCGTGACATCGAGTCAAATGATACGAGTGAGGAAACCGATCAGGCATTTTGCTTTTGATTTCCTTTTACGAAGATTCTACCATTTGTTTAGGTTTCCATGTTAAATGATAAAGCAGTCATTCTTCACATCTAATGATACAGGATGTTGCTTACATTATTTAATGTGTGATTATTTACAAAATATTAATCTAATGGCAAATAAGGTTCCAACAAATTATTAGCAATACTTTTTTTTTTTTTCCCATTTGACCGTTTTACCTTATACACACCAAAATAGAACATCCTTATCACACAAAGGGCTATTCATAAAACTGCAATAGTGCCAATCTTGGAAACTAGCTTTGATGTGTCAGTGCCCACGTGGGCACTATGACCGTTTAACGAATAACCCACTTACTTTTAAAGCATAGCTGAACAAACTATAGGTGATCAGTGTCATTTCTTAATTAAAAGTGCAGCTAAAAGGAATTAACACTGAATGAACGTGGTGTTTCAGAAGAAAATTTCTGAACAAATCACATAGTTCACGTATGATCTGATTTACTAGTGGCTAATAAGAAAATAGTTACTTACCCATTCCATCCTTTATTATCATTCCATATACAAATACAGTATGCAGACCTGTTGATCCTGACCACAAGACGACAATATGAAATAAAGACTATTAGTATAACTTTTCGGACCCGTGACGTCCTGAGGCGATGAACCGCACTATTTTGAGCTCCGGCGACCTCCTGGTTCCAGAGAAACTTACCTGTAAAGGTACCAGTGTTTAGTCCCCTCCAGAGGAAATAAAATGGCAGCTTAAATCTCCTGCATCAGGCAGGTCAATAGGAGGCCGCAAAGTCAACTGTTGGATTACCAAGTAGTAACATCAAAACTTTTAGCGATTAGTATTTCAGGCGCTGAAAATAGTGCGGTTCCAGGCGCCAATCCTTTATCATATTGGGTATTTGATCCACAACAGTATCTATATTGTGGATCAAATATACAATATGATTAATTAAATAACACTTGCTTGTTGTGAGCTTAGAGTGATGGGATTCTATATACTGTACACATCCTTCTGGTAATGTGTCTAAATAATACCAGTGACATTATATCCATAACCTATACTTTTAAGAGCTCTGCTCATAATAACCAGCCCCTGGGAAGATTTGGGGCCACCAATTTAGCCATGTAAAACTTGCAAGTAAAAGATAACTGGGAAGCAGCAAAGCTGCTTTGGGGGCACGTAATATCTAATGGCTTAAATAGAGCATAATGTAACGTACCTCAAATCAAGACAAAAATAAAATAAAATAATGGAAGACAGATACCGTTACCTTTTATTCCTCTTCCTGACAACCCTTGCTGTGCCAGTGGACCACGAAGGAATCAATGTTGTGAAATATAATATACCGTGAAATAGAACAATTTGGTCTGATGAATTATAACTGATCTGCAAGAAGTTACAGGCATTTTCACAAAAGTTAGTGATTCGAAGTGGCCAGTCATGGCAACTGCTAAACCCCTCAAATTCTACTTTTTCAGTTAATAGCTTCACTTTTGATGAAGCAGGTAACTCAAAGCAGCAGTGCCATCTACTCAGTCAAATCTTGGTAAGTGGTCAAGTAGGCAGTAATATTGATAATTTGAACCGTTGCGCATTCTGCCTCAATTCTTGGGGGTCGTGGGATACATATGTAGCAGACATCATTGCAGAATATCAGTTTCCACAGGAATGGATGGCAGTGATAACGCAGAATATCCCACCATAACGTGACTGTGGGGGGCTATAACTTTTGCTATATCTATATGGTTGGCAAAAATAGCTTGAAGGGATACAGTACTTGTCCCATCTATGAATGACAAGAAAAGGCTTCCTTAGCACCACCTATTGGTACATGCTTGAATGGGAGGCAGCTTGTTTGCAGCATTAGGCCCGGGCCATAGAGGGGTGGGGAGAGCGGAGGCGCGCTAACGCTGAGGCTCGCCTGCTTCAGTCAGCGCGATTGCACGGACTTGCAGGCGAGCCAGCGAGCGCAAAGGGAGCCGGGGGGAGGTGGTTGGAGGCGGGGCAGTGACGTCGCTGGGCCAATCGCCCGCGACGCACTGATGTCAATGTCACGGCGCCGTGACGTTGACGCTGCTGTGCTGTGATTGGAGGTTTTCAGCCGACAGCGCGCTGAAAAACAGCTTGGCGCTCGGCTTAAGGAAACAATTTAGCCATGTAAAACTTGCAAGTAAAAGATAACTGGGAAGCAGCAAAGCTGCTTTGGGGGCACGTAATATCTAATGGCTTAAATAGAGCATAATGTAACGTACCTCAAATCAAGACAAAAATGAAATAAAATAATGGAAGACAGATACCGTTACCTTTTATTCCTCTTCCTGACAAGGAATGATCTTAAAAAGCAATTAGAAGTCCACTTGTGCTTAAAATATTCATAATAGTGAGAAGAAAAAAAAAAAGGGGGGGGGGGCAGAAGGGAAACCACACTTTTATACATAATTAAAAAAGTGAAATAATAAATTGTTTTGACATTGCACTGTTATTTCAAATACTGGTTTGTTTGTTTGTTTTCTCCAGCAAATCCCCTTTCCTGCGTCTGTGTGTAGCAGATAGTCCCTCCACATCTAGTTAGCAACTTGGGGAGGCCCTTCGGGGATAAGTGAGGTGAAGAAAGTTGTGATGAAAGACCAGGCTGAAGCTACGAGTCCTGGGCGTGGCATCGCATCATCGGCATCATCTCCGGTCTCCTCTCCAGCCTCGTCATCTAACCCCTCGTCCATTCGGCGTTCCTTTAATGGGAGAATACCATTGGGGATTACTACAGGGCAGACGGCAGAATTATCCCCTTTGCAGAGCAATGTAAGCAATCACATGATACAGAAGTGCTGGGCGTCTTGGGGCAATCTGGTGCTGCCCGGACACCCGCACTGGAAAGATTAATCCCATTCTTTATCTTCGCCTTTAAAAAGAAAGGGCAAAAAGCCATTGATTCTCATTTGATTTTCATTTTTCCAAAGTTGCTGCCATGCCTTTAACTGAACATGCCAAGATATACAACATAATATGCTAATCTTCCATTAAAAAGCTGTTTAACAGCAGACAATCACAACTTGCCCACTCATTTATGACTCGCTTCCTTCCACGATTGTGTTATTCTTCAATATATTCATCTCAAAAAAAAAAAGTTACGTAAACTGGTTTAAAAAATACTTGGCAAAGCTATAGTTAATGCATTAAAAAATAACATTTTAAAAGGGAGGGGGTCAATATTACATTTCATTAGCTCACAAAAACAGCCTGTTCACGAAAAGGGAATTTCACATCTTAGCAGCTTTTAGACAATGACGAGAGTCCAACAGTTCCATTATACTTTTTGGAGTCAGGGGCACCTCTCTAAGCAGTTACCAGTCACCAAAGATCGACACTGTAATACTTCAGTCAGAGCTTTGAGAGACGACTTTGCCACTGATCAGTATTATGAAACTTTAACATTTCTTAATTGTTTTCTTCAAGCTGCAAGGAATGTAACTACAGAAGTTGCAAGCTTTATTACATGTGCCGGCTGATTAGGAGGCCAGAAAAAAACACCATTCCTATTACGAGCGATAAGGCAATGTAACACGTTACCATTTGTTTAAATGGAGCCGCGTTACATATCGAATTAAATAAGGTGCCTGTGTTAATGCAGTGCGTTATTGGGTGCGCTAACGGCTGCTACATCTGTACCTTTTGAGAAATAATATAATGGGGGTTATTCCTTAAAAAGGCAATCCAAGCGGGGGTATTTTGCAATTTTTTTTTTTTAATTATTTTTTACACATAGGATTCAAGCTGGGGGTCTCAGCAGCTGAACCCTCTTCATTTCAGCTCTGGGACCCCCTGCTTCTGGAGATATCTCCGTAGAGGGTGCGAGTAGCCGCTCCGCTAGCATGATTCATGTAATATGCCGCTTTCAAAGCTCCAGCGTACTGCGTGCCAATAGTAAGCTGTGATGTCATCGGGTGCGGCTTCCTATTAACCCACGTGACACGGGAGCTTCAAACCCCAGCCGGAGCATAGGGTGCGGCTTCCTATAACCCACGTGACACGGGAGCTTCAAACCCCAGCCGGAGCATAGGGTGCGGCTTCCTATAACCCACGTGACACGGGAGCTTCAAACCCCAGCCGGAGCATAGGGTGCGGCTTCCTATAACCCACGTGACACGGGAGCTTTAAACCCCAGCCGGAGCATAGGGTGCGGCTTCCTATAACCCACGTGACACGGGAGCTTTAAACCCCAGCCGGAGCATAGGGTGCGGCTTCCTATTAACCCACGTGACACGGGAGCTTTAAACCCCAGCCGGAGCATCGGGTGCGGCTTCCTATAACCCACGTGACACGGGAGCTTTAAACCCCAGCCGGAGCATAGGGTGCGGCTTCCTATAACCCACGTGACACGGGAGCTTTAAACCCCAGCCGGAGCATAGGGTGCGGCTTCCTATAACCCACGTGACACGGGACCTTCAAACCCCAGCCGGAGCGGCTAGCAGCAACCCCTAAGGAGGTCTATAGCTCAGGAAGCAGGGGGGTCCCGGAGCTGAAATTAGTGGGGTTCAGCACTGGAAACCTCCTGCTTCAATCCTATAATAATAAAAAAAAAAAATCGCCCCATCGATTGTTCCTTTAAATTATAATACTGCTGATCAGTGCCCTATCAAACAGAAAGTCCTGCCTTGAGTTTATTGTAGAACCCCGTATGCGTTATCGCATAAACTACTGGTGTACCAAATACCCTCGTACGGCTTGGTTTTTTTTTTTTTTTTACCAATCCCCGTTTCCCTAGGTCAGCCATATCTCTGGTTTCATACATTTTATAGAGTGGGTGCTCCATGTGCCGTATTTAAATATAAATATGTAACTAGTAGAGTTTTAGCATCCAGAAAGCAGATCTACTCATTTGGCAGCTTCAATAGTGAGGTTAGTTTAGGACCACAAGTTTAGACCTAAAGGGCAGTCCCACGAGGGCTACGGGAACTAACAGCAGTATCGTGTGCAGTAGATTAAACGTAGGCAACTGACACCCTTTCTAAAGAAATCAGACAAACATTTATTTTATATTATCCGTTTGTGTAGATACATACAGGCATAACCCGGTTTAATGACACTCACTTTAAGTACACTCGCAAGTAAGGACATATCGCCCAATAGGCAAACAGCAGCTCACGCATGCGCCTGTCAGCACGTCCTGAACAGCAATACCGGCTCCCTACCTGTACCGAAGCTGTGCACAAGCGGGGAGACTATAGAGCCTGTTACAACTGCGTTATTTACATCAGTTATGCACGTATATGATGATTGCAGTACAGTACATGCATCGATAATTGGGGAAAAGGTAGTGCTTCACTTTAAGTACATTTCCGCTTTACATACATGCTCCGGTCCCATTGCGTACGTTAATGCGGGGTATGCCTGTACATACAGTTTTTTATACTTTGAATATCTCCATAGATGTTTGAGAATGTTTATGTTCATTACCTAATCTCTTTTCTTATCAGGCCGTTTTAAACAGTTGTATAAGCAGGGAACTGGATTCATGCAGAGTCTCTTCCCTTACATCTTTTGTTTTGCATAATTAGTAGGAGATATTGGAAAGGAACAATAATTGCCAGGTAACAGTCAAATTAAATGGACATATAGAAAATAGAAATGGACTCATTTAACCGCAAAAAGGTAGGTGAACATGTTACTTTGGGAGAGTGGGAATGAGGTTAAATCTCTAAATAAGCCAATGACATGGATTTTAGTCTCGTGTCTGCTTTGTGGGACTGCTCCTTTAAGAACTTACAAGAAAAAGCACATGGGTAACACCAGCCTTAGGCACTCATTTCATAAATTTAGTTACATATGGTGAGGAATAGGTGCTTCAAATAAAAGAGGTTTAAAAAACCTATGATTTTTGCATTTGGCATAATTAAGCATGTTATTTCTCAGCTTGTCTTGATATATGGTTCAGCACTAATATCCCAACTGGAGAAATAAAATTACGTACCATCTCCTGAAGATCATTGTTATTGACTCTGTCGTGGTTCGCTTCTGCAAAGTTGTCCCTTGCCTGTCGTTGACCTTCCTCTTGTCGGAAAGGAAACCAACCAGCCTGGTGCCTGTTCAACAGATGAAGCCATCTTAAAAACTTTCCATGCAGTGTAGTAATCAGCTTTACTTGCTGGTAATCAGCTCTTCTGAAAGAGGCCATCCAAGCAGCCTTCTTGTTTTTACTTTTTTTGTAATAGGATTGTAGCAGGGGGTCTCCGGAGCTGACCCCATTAATTTCAGCTCTGGAGACCTCCTGCATCCAGGGATATTCCTTCCGTAGGGGGTTCCAGTAGCCGCTCTGGTTAGCTAGCTGGGGTTCACGTAATGGATGCTTTTCAAAGCTCCCGCGCCCTGCAGGCCAACAGGAAGCCGTGACCTCATCCGGTGCGGTCTATTGGCACAAGTGACGCAGGAGTTTTAAAAAGCAGAGGATACTGAAAACCCCTTCTGAGACAAATTTCTCTGGAATCAGGGGGTCCCCGGAGCTGAAAGGAATGGGGTTCAGCTACACAAACCCCCTGCTTCAAATAAATGTAAAAAAAACATTTTTTAAAGCCCAATTTCAGTGCTCCTTACCCATTATTTTGCACTTTAGTACAAATACACTACAAATGCACCACCTGACTATCCCTCCAAAGGCCTTGAAAATACTGTAGGTTAGCATAGTTACATACTCCATCGCTGTACATTACATTAAGGACTTGGGAAATATATAAAAGTAACCAAGCAAACTGCAGCCCATCTTATTGTGGACTCTTACACAGTTAATCTCATAATATAGTAAATAAATCACTAAGATCCTTTTACCGTATTTGACATTAAAAATGGATGTCAATTGGAGCAAGGAGCACTTAGGAACTAACTGAATAAGCTCCCACGTGTCAAGTTCTTTTAAAGAAGTTTTAATAACTAGAGAAAAAAAAAAAAATTGTCATGGCAAATCAACAATACAGATTACCAATGGAAATTTTACTTTAAACATTTACTATCAGTCCCACTTTTTAATTTGTTTGATTTTTCTTTTTAGATAAAACAAAATATTCATGTTACAAATGTAAGATGAAAAATGATAATATGCATGCCTATGTACTTTATTTGATTTAGTATGTCTGATGTTTTCTCATCAGCAAGTTATGACAGGGCAAGAACCTCCCGTGAGCCAATATTTCAGTTTAGTGTACTTTCCTCATGGCAGTCAGAAAACCATTTCAACAAACGTCTAGTTGTGAATAAATCTACAATGAAAATGGTAACCCGTCACATTTCTTTCATAATGTGGGACCTTATTTGATCCCCAGATTTTATCCATTATTTTCTAACTGTTTGGAGTTTCCTGTGCTCATTCTAAGCATTGTTTCATTCCTTTAAGCCTTAACATAAAGTGTAAGGCATTTTGTCTTTCAGGCTTTGCCGTCTCAATGACAAAGTTTCACGTTAAATCTACTATTCATCTTGATTGGTTTCCCTAGTGCTAGTTTTTCCTCTGCTATATGCCCCTTTCCTGTTGTACCCTTTTCATTTTTAAAAGACTAATCATACAAACTAATATGTATCTCCTTTCTTAAAGGGTGCTATGATCTCCAGTCTGTGCCAGGAAGCCAATTTACTGATGACCTTTTACTCACATGTACACTACTATCATAGCACACATCACCATGACAAATCGGCTGAAGGACGAGTAGAAGTATACGATGCTGAGAAGGATGGCCGCTCGGGACACGGTGTACATCCAGTCCAGCCAGTCCCGGTTGAGGTCTTCCTCATTCATCAACGGCCCTCCCTGAGCGTTCATTTGGACGTTCTGATTCTGGTTTACCTCTGGTGCCACATTTGGGGCGGCTCTGGGTGGGTTCGGAGGTGGACGGTCCGAGTTGATGGCAGGAGGAGAGGCTGGTCGTGCTGTCTCACCGTCACTAACGGCCTGGCCGGAGGCCACTGCTTGACTGCCACGGAGAAAGAAATGCTGGGTGAAGCCGACAAGCTGTGTTTAAGTCTCTCTGCTCTGAGAGGCTATGTAATGCATTCTATATACTGCTGCGGCACAGTTTATTCGAGCATTTGCCCGTTCTGTGCCGCAGCAGTAGCCTGGCGCGCGCCCGAGTGTGACGGGCGCACACCGAAGCAGCGGAAGAGCGCCCTCCGATCGGGGCGCTCTCCCTACCGCTGCCGGGTCTGCCGGGTCCCCCGGAACCCCCTGCCGCTGTCCCGCGATCGCGGGACACCAGGGCTCCCTCGGGGAGCCCCTGGACACGCGTGCAGGGGGCGCACGCTCCCGATGACGCGTGACCGCGCGTCTATGACGCGCGGCACGCCGAGGGGCGGCCACTAGCAAGCCGGGAGATTTCCCGGCTTGCGGTACCGACCACACTTCAATAAAGTGTGTCGGTAGTGTACAGTACCAGTGTCTACTAAATGTTCTTTAAAGTCCAAGTAAGCTTACACATATAAAAATAGATCAATATAATTGGCTAATTTAGACATATTTTAACCTGCTTTAAAATAAACATTTCACTTAATCTTTTCAACTGGTACTTTGCTGGACTGTTTGTTAAAATGCACCCATGATAACATCAAAAATATACACGCTCTAATCCTCGTCACAGTATAAAACCCATTCCAATGTTAGAAATGATCAATCAGCTTACAACAAAACTAAAATCATTTACCAGCTGTGCCGCGCCTAGGGCAAAATCTGCAGGGGTTTCTGATGGTGAGTCCCCACATCATATATTCAGAGTCTTACATACTCCAAGGCAGCAGACACTCCGACGGGGGAACAGTTCAACCGGATGAATCAGACTCCCTCCAGCGTAGACGTCACAGCAGTATCAATGGAAACCAATGCATTTTTTGGTCCTTTGTGACGCATAGATATGTTCTTCTAGGTTTCCTAGCAACACCTCATTTAGTAGTGTCCTGTTACTTGGCAACCGGGAACTATAAAGTTGTGCTACGAGTGTCTGATCTACATTCTTCTGAAGTCACGTGAGCGGGAGGAGACGTGTTGTGTTCCGTTGCTACTGCTGTGACATCATTACACTGGAGCGAATCTGAAGCATCCGGCTGAATTGTTCCCCAGACTGTCTGCTGCATTGGAGCTCTGTATTTAAGCCACTGAATATATGCTGTGGGGATTTGCCATCAGAAACTTCTTCGGACTTTCCCTGGGCACGGTTTCTGGTAACCAACTGCTGCAATGAGATTGCACTTTTGTAACATTATGATTGTTTTCGACTATGAAGTTTGAACAACTGTATAAAAACGGTTTACGCTAAGGAGCGTGCGCTTATCGTTTTATTCTAGATGCACACATTGGAGTTGGTTACTCTGCTTACGATGCTGCCCCAGACTCACTTAAAGATTTCAACGTTCCTTTGAAAACAGCAGACTCTTATAGTCTCCTTTGGAACACATAAATATCCTTTCTTGGACAATATAAATTAGTTTTATAATATTATTGCACTTTTTAAACTGTTCATCATTTTTTGTTGTTTTTTTTCTTCACTTTATCTATAAAGTAGGCTATTTAAGTATAGAAATGTCAACACTATTTTCTGCACAGTTATTAGTTGGTGGGGGAGGGTTAACCCCTTCATTAACTTAGCACTTGGCCCCTAAGTTAATGGAGGGGTTTATTATTAATAATAATAATAATAATAATATACACATACAGTATACACACACTTTTTTGGGGCCAATGCCCAAAATCGCTATTCGCCACATTGGGCTAATATGGATATTGGGCATTAGTCTAGAGGTTTTAAGCAGGGGTCTCCACAGCTGAACCCATTAATTTCAGCTCCTGGGACCCCCTGCTTCTGGAGTTACAGGCCCGTAGGAGGTGCCGGTAGCCGCTCCGTAATGGGCCAACAGGACGTCTTGAGGTCTTTCCGGTCTCTGCTTCTTAGGGAAGCAGGGGATCCCCGGAGCAGAAATAAATGGGGTCCAGCTACGAAGGCCCCCTGCTTCAATCCAATGATAAAAATAATAACTGACTGTGGCGAGGTATTCTGAGGATCGGTACCGGCTCTTACTCCCCACCCTCCTAAACCCTGTATGTCTGCCCCCACCTCCTCACACCATTCACGATTAGTATGTCTCTTACTAGGTGTGTACCAATATGATCTTATCAGGGGTATTATCTCCCACCCATCTGAATGTATGTTCCCCTCCCCAATTTTATCTTCTGTACCCCATAAACTCTGATAAATAAAAAGTTATAAAAAAACAATAATAAAAAGCCCATGAATTGCTCCTTTATGAGCTGCTTATGACTGACACACACACACACACACACACACACACACACACACACACACACACACACACACACACACACACACACACACACACACACACACCTCTGAGACTTCTCTATGCATCTCTTACAGAATGGTGGCTGGCTTGGTAGGATTAACACTTCGGGGGTCCCATTCAGAAGCAGGGACCACGCAGTGCTAATCTGCCCGGGCCGCGTTCTGTTTTCGGGGCTGTGATCGCACACGTCTGAACTGTGGCCCGGTGGCCGCAGCACAGAGGACAGCAAGTCTGGCTACATCTGTACCACAATAATCCTCAAGGTAATCCTCTCTTTCTTTTCAGGTTAAACACCGGCTGATAACAGACAAGGAAAAAGAAGCAATGACAGATTGTGAGAATTACTAGCACTCTACATCTGGGGACCCTCTGAGTGCCAGTATCGAGTGCGGAGCCCAGCTGACCTTAAGGGAAATTCCCCATGGAGACGCTGACAGCTTGAAGAGAAGTTCCCAAGAGGGTCCTGCTTTACAGCTGCTGTTTGAAGTGCCCACTGAGGGAAGCAAGCATCTTACTTCCACACCAGCAGTCACCGAGTGGTAACCTGTGTGTTTTACACACTCAATGCTTGAAATTTTATACTTGATGTACGCAGAATATTTTTCCCTTATTTAATACACAATTGTATTTACTTACTTCACCATTTGCGTTTTGCGCTGTTTTTTTGTTTCCATATCTGTACCACATGTTTACATTAGCCTTGGTAAATTAAAGACGTTGAATTCCCCCAGATCAACTTTTTTCTGGTTTATTGGCTTACTTGATTTATTTAACATGTTAACTGAGCTTTTAATTAGCATCAGTTTGTGTGATGGGAGGAATATCCTACAGAAGAAAATTCTGATACCTAATCTACAGTATGCGGCCTACATACGGTAACTATAGATCTATAGCCTGTAGAAGTTAGTCAGAATGCAGGAGAAAGAGACAGAGAGACATTCTGCTGATGTATGTGTGTATATCCATATACTGTATCTATATGTAAAGCTACTTACTATTGCATGTAGTATTGACGTGCATACATCTGCTGCCACATCATCATCTGGAAAGGGCTGTAGACCGAATAGAGCGGGAATACAGCTGGAGCTCCTTGTCCAGCATGCCCATGGTTTCCTACATGTCTTTAAACAAAGCTCAAGTTAACTGTAGGCTCAATACCTGGCTCATACTGGAGATAACCAGATCAGTACAACCGATTATGGGAAACTCTCGTAAAACTGGGTAAACAAGGTTAAAAAAAAAAAACTTTGTGGCATAACATCAAGAAAGGATGGTGGAAAAGTGTATTTGTTGTTGTATTTAGATTGTGGCTTCTTTATCAACTGCTAAAAGCCACATACCTGATGCTACGAAGGGCAGAGTGCTACACAGTGTCAACACATTCCCGTGTGATTCATATGTAAAAATAATGCATCTAAAGATCCATGTGTGATCTACAACACCAGGTGTGAACAGAAATCCGACAGGTGAAGTTTGAAAATGTTACCCAAATAACTTACTTTTTCTATCCTACTGTACTGTGAAATACGCCAACAGTTTTTTTTTTTTTTACAATGAATGTCATTTTTTTATGCATACTGTACCTCTCAAAAAAGCCAATTACTACTTCAAAACACTGCTCCATAATTCTGTCCCACTGCAGGATTCTGTCCTTAAAGAAATACCTGTGTATACTCTACATATTCTGTTACACTAACTAACCAAATGAAAAATTTTGAGTCTAGATTTCCCTAGCGATTGAAAAGACCTCAAATTGTGAAACAAATGTAAAAGATAACTTTATTTCCTATACTGTAGTACTTTTCTCCCAATGGGACTCAAAATGCCTCACAATTACAGTATAGTGCACGGTATGCAGCACATATGATTGTTCAGACAGTCCCTGCCCACTCTACGTCTAAATATTCTCTTGACTATTAGCTCTCTTTTAAACAGAGGTCACTAACAGTATTCAACTGTTTTTGTTCTGTGATAGGTGTAGCATTGTTTATGAATGACTGAGGTGCAATGGAATTAAATGTACTGTTCCATTGTTTATCCTGTATGGATTATGTTCTATGAATTTCATATGTATTTTTTTGATGCCTGTTTACCATCCATTGGCTCTACGTTGCTAAAGTGATCAAATGCAAATCATGGTTCTGTTTTCCCTCATTCTGCTAGGACAGGCCTGCACAACATATGGCCCCCTGACCACTCTGTGCGGCCCGCGATGACTCCGGACGGGCGTCAGTTAAGTAAATAAATTTTTTTTTAAAAAGTTAAAAAAAAGTTTTTAAAAAATGGCGGCGACCCCCCCCCCCCTGGGTTTTGCGGTGCGCGAGTCGGCGGCGGTGCGCGTGGGCAGCAGCATGAGGAGGATGCGGCAGCCTTGAGTATTTTTATTTTTTCAATAGGTGGATGCCGGGGGGCGGGGCTTTAGAGTAGAAGGGATTGGTTGGAGGTCATAGCATGCCGGGGGCGGGGCTTAGTACCGGGGAGAGGATGTGTGTCTCTGTGTGTCTCTGTGTGTCTGTGTGTGTGTCTGTGTGTGTGTCTGTGTGTGTGTGTCTGTGTGTGTGTGTCTGTGTGTGTGTGTCTGTGTGTGTGTGTCTGTGTGTGTGTGTCTGTGTGTGTGTGTCTGTGTGTGTGTGTCTGTGTGTGTGTGTCTGTGTGTGTGTGTCTGTGTGTGTCTGTGTGTGTCTGTGTCTGTGTCTGTGTCTGTGTCTGTGTGTGTGTGTGTGTGTGTGTGTGTGTGTCTGTGTGTGTGTGTGTGTGTGTGTGTGTGTGTGTGTCTGTGTGTCTGTGTCTGTGTGTCTGTCTGTCTGTGTGTGTGTGTCTGTCTGTCTGTCTGTCTGTGTGTCTGTGTGTCTGTGTGTCTGTGTGTGTGTGTGTGTGTGTCTCCCCCCTGCACCTCACATCACCCACAAGGCCGCCAACAGAAATCATGGGGCCCGGGACAAATGAAAGGAGCAGGGCCGCCCCCCCCCCCCACCCCCGAACCCATAGCGCACCTACCACGAAAAAATATCTTTTAGCGCGCAACTTTTACTTAACTGTTTTCTTATTGTGATACAGAAAAAAACATTACATCTCCCCTTCCTCATACCTCACCCCTCCCCTCCTCATACCCCCCTCTCTCTCCCTTCTCCCCCCCCTCTCTCCCTTCTCCCCCCCTCTCTCCCTTCTCCTCCCCTCTCTCCCTTCTCCTCCCCTCTCTCTCCCTTCTCCTCCCCTCTCTCTCCCTTCTCCTCCCCTCTCTCTCCCTTCTCCTCCCCTCTCTCTCCCTTCTCCTCCCCTCTCCTCCCCTCTCTCTCCCTTCTCCCCCCCTCTCTCTCCCTTCTCCCCCCCCTCTCTCTCCCTTCTCCCCCCCCTCTCTCTCCCTTCTCACCCCCCTCTCTCTCCCTTCTCCCCCCCCTCTCTCTCCCTTCTCCCCCCCCTCTCTCTCCCTTCTCCCCCCCTCTCTCTCCCTTCCCCCCCCTTTCTCTCTCCCTTCTCCCCCCCTCTCTCCCTTCTCCCCCTCTCTCTCCTTTTTGCCCCCCCTCTCTCTCCTTTCTGACCCCCCTCTCTCTTCTCCCCCCCTCTCTCCCCCTTCTCTCCCTTCTGCCTCCTCTCCCTTCTGCCTCCTCTCTCTCACCCCTCTCCCCCTTCTCCCCCCACCCCTTCTACACCCGCCCCTTCTCCCCCCACCACACCACACCGTTTGCCCCACCCCACAGCAGCCCGTTTGCCCCCACCCCTGCAGCAGCCCGTTTTTTACAACCCACTCCGCACCCCTGCAGCAGCCCGTTACACACACACACACACACACACACAGACACACACAGACACACACAGACACACACAGGTGCAGGGGGAGAGGGTGATGGGTGATGGGAGGTGCAAGGGGGGGTCATTGGAGGTGCAAGGGGGGGGTCATTGGAGGTGCAAGGGGGGTCATTGGAGGTGCAAGGGGGGGTCATTGGAGGTGCAAGGGGGGGTCATTGGAGGTGCAAGGGGGGGGTCATTGGAGGTGCAGGGGGAGGGGAGTCATTGGAGGTGCAGGGGGAGGGGAGTCTTTGGAGGTGCAGAGGGAGGGGAGTCATTGGAGGTGCAGAGGGAGGGGAGTCATTGGAGGTGCAGGGGAGGGTCATTGGAGGTGCAAGGGGGGGGTCATTGGAGGTGCAAGGGGGGGGTCATTGGAGGTGCAAGGGGGGGGGTCATTGGAGGTGCAAGGGGGGGGTCATTGGAGGTGCAAGGGGGGGGTCATTGGAGGTGCAAGGGGGGGTCATTGGAGGTGCAAGGGGGGGTCATTGGAGGTGCAAGGGGGGTCATTGGAGGTGCAAGGGGGGTCATTGGAGGTGCAAGGGGGGTCATTGGAGGTGCAAGGGGGGTCATTGGAGGTGCAAGGGGGGTCATTGGAGGTGCAAGGGGGGTCATTGGAGGTGCAAGGGGGGGTGATTTGAGGTGCAAGGGGGGGTGATTTGAGGTGCAAGGGGGGGTGATTTGAGGTGCATGGGGGGTGATTTGAGGTGCAAGGGGGGTGATTTGAGGTTCAAGGGGGGTGATTTGAGGTTCAAGGGGGGCGAGTGATGTGAGGTGCAAGAGGGGCGAGTGATGTGAGGTGCAAGGGGGGAGAGGGATGTGAGGTGCAAGGGGGGAGAGGGATGTGAGGTGCAAGGGGAGAGGGATGTGAGGTGCAAGGGGGAGAGGGATGTGAGGTGCAAGGGGGAGAGGGATGTGAGGTGCAAGGGGGAGAGGGATGTGAGGTGCAAGGGGGAGAGGGATGTGTGTGCTGTGCAGGGGGGTATTGTGTGTTTGATGTGGAGGGGGAGTATTATGTGTGTGGGTAAAGGGGAGAGATGGGGGTATGAGAGATAGATGGGGAGTATCGCAAAGGTTGAGTGAGGGGTTCTGGGGGAGATATGAGGATGATGATGAAGGGTGCTGGGGAGATATGAGGATGATGATGATGATGATGTGCTGGAGGAGAGATGATGATGATGATGATGATGGTGATTTTACCCGTGCGGCCCAATTTTCTTTTCCTTGGAGCAGTTCGGCCCTTCTCACTGTACGAGTTGTGCAGGCCTGTGCTAGGAGTATACATCTGTGTAATGGATCCTAAGTTTTG
>NC_134484.1:329141117-329143617 GCF_040206685.1 Ascaphus truei
CCGATAGGGTTGTACGTCGCGTCATTGCGACTCGGTTGACGGTCGCATGCCGGTGACGTCACCCGCGTTGGCGTGGCTGGTCTACCAGGTATGAATAAAAACACTTGTAAATCAGTTACCTTTTCACCTTGACAAAGTACTTTGGCATGAAACGCGTAGGTGGTGTGTTCATGTAGCTCCTGCTTTTGGGAAGTCTGCAATAAATAGCTGATCTACTAATGTTGGAGTCTGCCTGCGGTTATTTTGCTTACAAGTCATTGGCTGTGCTCTGGTTGCTGCAATACTACACCAGATTAGTTTATAATCTATGTTTTTGATGCCTGAGGCACAGGGAGATAAAGTAACTTGCCCAAGGTCACAAGGAGCGGACATGGGTAATTGAATCAGGTTTCCCTGATTCAAACTCAGTGTTGTTATTTACAGAGTCAGTGTCTTCACTCACTGAGCCACTCCTCCAAAAAATACAAAGATAATGGTAGTAAAGTGCAACATTGATGAATGTCTTCCCTTTTTTACAACTCCAATATACATGTTGCCAAATGCACCTTTAAAATGCTCCTTAGCACATCACGGGGATGTTAACTTGCAAGGATCCAATGAGGCGAGATTTGGGGATTCTGGGTCACAAAAATCAAATTTGAATGAAAAAGCATTGAGTTAAGATAAACCCACTGAAGTCATTCAGAGAACAGATGCTAAAACTCAGGGGGACCGACTCACATTTAGCAACTTCGTTTGACTTATGACCTTGAGTTAAACGTGAAACCTTTATTTAAACTAATAAGTTAATAGGAGACCTTGAGACCGAGGTGAACGCAGCCCAACTTACTCTGGTCTAATGTATGACACGGGTTGGCTGTGTGTGGTATTCGTGTACATCTGAGACGTATGGCGATACCGTAGTTCTTCGGCGCTTACGTAAGAGGGTGTAGGTGACCCCTCTCCTCTTGTAGACGAAAGGGGGGTTGATCCTAAACGTTCAGAACTCTGAAATAAGCCAGAAAAAATGCTGTTGCAATGGCGGTCACTGCCCTCCATACGTTTGAATGAACCAAGCGCATTTAGTTGAAATAAAAAATCATGTATTAATCAAAAATAGGTATCCACAGAGCAAAAAAAAAAACGATGCGTTTCGGCCTGAAAAAAGGACTTTACCAAAGAGTACTCTTTGATAAAGTCCTTTTTTCAGGATGAAACGCAGAGTTTTTTTGCTCTGTGTATATCTATTTTTGATTAAAAGCTGTTGGCCGTTAACCACAGCTCCTAAATGGCAGTACTTGTTCGTCAACAATGCGACTTACCGAGCTATTCTCGCTGGTGCTCGCTGTTCCAATACTTTCCCTGCTGGTACCGGCTTTAGGCGAGCCGGGAGGACTCCTGGAGGCACACACTAAATGAACCATGTGATGCCCGTCTTGCTATGAGAGGAGAAATTAGTATTTAGTACAGAGACACAAGTACAGTTCTACATGTTCTATGAACCGCTCCCTCTTGTGATGTGCTTTGCAAATAGTGTATTATGTTTTTTTACATGACATTAAAAAAATTAAAAAACCTCCACCGTATAGCATAACGCAAATAAAAATATCACTTGAACACATTTACAGGTCTCATACAGGATTGCAACCTGCTTTCCCCCCCATTTTCTCTTGGCATACAATGTTTCCACTGCAGCTGGGGATTCTGAGAAATGACATCAAAATGAGCAGTCACCTTCATGTCCATTGTAACAAGAAGCCCTATAAGCATATAAAATCTGTAAGCCTATGTTGTCTTTATAAGTGAGATCTTTGTTTGCTGTGCACTGCTGTGCACTGAACGGCAAAGGGTTGTCACTTTGTTACCCACCAGAAATTATACAACGTGTGGTTAAAAAAAAAAAAAAAACACTATTTCCAGCTTCACATTACAAAGCCAGTACAACCGCCTCACAATGATGAGACCCTGAAAGGTTGAGATAACCGTCTGTGGGTAGGTTTACTGGCTATGCATATTAACCCAGGTTGTGCTGAAAAGCTGTGCAATGCAGCTAGCATTACCTTATAGGGGTCTATGTCAAAATGGATTTGAAGCAAAAGGTGGCACTGTGTGCTCATTTACATGTCATTTCCCAGAATCCCCTGGCAGCAGTGTAAACATTGCATGCCAAGAGAAAATGGTGAAAAGCAGGATTGCAGACCTGGCAGACATTAAATATGCTTACAAGTTATATTTTTATTTTAAAAAACATATGAATATTTTTTTAAATCATTGCACTGCAAGTAATCTTCTGCAGTCTCTTTACAATGGACCTCTGGAGATTGTAATTCATTTGTTTTGCCTCATGGTCAATGTTGGTCTGCTGGTATTGTACTATATAAACCCATTTCTTTGATTTACATGTTTGAAGTTTCCAGTTCTGCACAAACAGCATATTCAGTTAGGTTGAGGGTTCCTCTACACCCGGGATATCTGTGGGACTCATGAGGAGTATTCTTCTCAGTACACTAAACACTAGAAT
>NC_134484.1:329448617-329603617 GCF_040206685.1 Ascaphus truei
TTGTTAGGAAAACATATTTTATTGTAAGGAACAGCTGAGTTTCAGTGGTAGGTGTTGTCATACAGTGTGTGAGGTAGCGGGAGTGACATTGGTGGCATGCTGTTTGACTGTAGTCCGCGGCGTCGCGGTCCGGTTGCGGAGGGAGATGTGTGAGGTGCAGGAGATGTCAGGCGTGCTCGTTGTTCCGCGGGAGGTAGAGTGTGTGAGGTAGCGGGATAGCGGGAGTGACATCGGTGGCATGGTGTGTGGTGTGTGTGAGAGCATGTGTGTGTGTTGCTGGTGTGTGATGGCGTGTGTGTGTATGGGGCATGTTGTGTGTGTGACGTGTGTGAGTGCGTGTTGTTGGTCATACACATGTTAAAAATGGCATGTTTTTGAGTGTAGTGTGTGGCATAGAATGACAGGATGTTTGCGTGTGTGTGTGTGTGTGTGTGTGTGTGTGTGTGTGTATGAGGGGGTTTTGTGTGGGTGAGTGTTGTGTACATTATACAGACAGTAAAATAGTTAGGAAAACAAATTTTATTTCAACGAACATCTGATTTCCAGTGGTAGGTGTTGTCATACACTGTGTGAGGTAGCGGGATAGGGGGAGGAACATTGGTAGCATGGTGTGTGAGTGTAGGCCGCGGCCTCGCGGTCCGGTTGCGGTAGGGAGCTGTGTCAGGTGCAGGAGATGAGGCGTGCTGTGCGGTCCGCGGGAGCTACACTGTGTGAGGTAGCGGGATAGGGGGAGGGACATCGTTGCCATGGTGTGTGAGTATAGGCCGCGGCCTCGCGGTCCGGTTGCGGTAGGGAGCTGTGTCAGGTGCAGGAGATGAGGCGTGCTGTGCGGTCCGCGGGAGCTACAGGTACACTGTGTGAGGTAGCGGGATAGGGGGAGGGACATCGTTGCCATGGTGTGTGAGTGTAGGCCGCGGCCTCGCGGTCCGGTTGCGGTAGGGAGATGTGTGAGGTGCAGGAGATGTGAGGCGTGCTGTGCGGTCCGTGGGAGCTACACTGTGTGAGGTAGCGGGATAGGGGGAGGGACATTGGTGGCATGGTGTAGCGGGGTAGGGGGCCTCGCGGTCCGGTTGCGGTAGGGTGATGTGTGAGGTGCAGGAGATGTGAGGCGTGCTGTGCGGTTCGCGGGAGCTACACTGTGTGAGGTAGCGGGATAGGGGGAGGGACATTGGTGGCATGGTGTAGCGGGGTAGGGGGCCTCGCGGTCCGGTTGCGGTAGGGAGATGTGTGAGGTGCAGGAGATGTGAGGCGTGCTGTGCGGTTCGCGGGAGCTACACTGTGTGAGGTAGCGGGATAGGGGGAGGGACATTGGTGGCATGGTGTAGCGGGGTAGGGGGCCTCGCGGTCCGGTTGCGGTAGGGAGATGTGTGAGGTGTAGGAGATGTGAGGCGTGCTGGTTGTTCCGCGGGAGGTAGAGTGTGTGAGGTAGCGGGATAGCGGGAGTGACATCGGTGGCATGGTGTGTGGTGTGTGTGAGAGCATGTGTGTGTGTTGCTGGTGTGTGATGGCGTGTGTGTGTATGGGGCATGTTGTGTGTGTGACGTGTGTGAGTGCGTGTTGTTGGTCATACACATGTTAAAAATGGCATGTTTTTGAGTGTAGTGTGTGGCATAGAATGACAGGATGTTTGCGTGTGTGTGTGTGTGTGTGTGTGTGTGTGTGTGTGTATGAGGGGGTTTTGTGTGGGTGAGTGTTGTGTACATTATACAGACAGTAAAATAGTTAGGAAAACAAATTTTATTTCAACGAACATCTGATTTCCAGTGGTAGGTGTTGTCATACACTGTGTGAGGTAGCGGGATAGGGGGAGGAACATTGGTAGCATGGTGTGTGAGTGTAGGCCGCGGCCTCGCGGTCCGGTTGCGGTAGGGAGCTGTGTCAGGTGCAGGAGATGAGGCGTGCTGTGCGGTCCGCGGGAGCTACACTGTGTGAGGTAGCGGGATAGGGGGAGGGACATCGTTGCCATGGTGTGTGAGTGTAGGCCGCGGCCTCGCGGTCCGGTTGCGGTAGGGAGATGTGTGAGGTGCAGGAGATGTGAGGCGTGCTGTGCGGTCCGTGGGAGCTACACTGTGTGAGGTAGCGGGATAGGGGGAGGGACATTGGTGGCATGGTGTAGCGGGGTAGGGGGCCTCGCGGTCCGGTTGCGGTAGGGTGATGTGTGAGGTGCAGGAGATGTGAGGCGTGCTGTGCGGTTCGCGGGAGCTACACTGTGTGAGGTAGCGGGATAGGGGGAGGGACATTGGTGGCATGGTGTAGCGGGGTAGGGGGCCTCGCGGTCCGGTTGCGGTAGGGAGATGTGTGAGGTGCAGGAGATGTGAGGCGTGCTGTGCGGTTCGCGGGAGCTACACTGTGTGAGGTAGCGGGATAGGGGGAGGGACATTGGTGGCATGGTGTAGCGGGGTAGGGGGCCTCGCGGTCCGGTTGCGGTAGGGAGATGTGTGAGGTGTAGGAGATGTGAGGCGTGCTGTGCGGTTCGCGGGAGCTACACTGTGTGAGGTAGCGGGATAGGGGGAGGGACATTGGTGGCATGGTGTAGCGGGGTAGGGGGCCTCGCGGTCCGGTTGCGGAGGGAGATGTGTGAGGTGCAGGAGATGTGAGGCGTGCTGTGCGGTCCGCGGGAGCTACACTGTGTGAGGTAGCGGGATAGGGGGAGGGACATTGGTGGCATGGTGTAGCGGGGTAGGGGGCCTCGCGGTCTGGTTGCGGTAGGGAGCTGTGTGAGGTGCAGGAGATGTGGCGTGCTGTGCGGTTCGCGGGAGCTACACTGTGTGAGGTAGCGGGATAGGGGGAGGGACATCGTTGCCATGGTGTGTGAGTGTAGGCCGCGGCCTCGCGGTCCGGTTGCGGGAGGGAGATGTGTGGCGTGGAGGGGAGGGGGGGTTTGAAGAGGCAGTCTGCAGTGTTTGGTGTTGTGTGAATGTGTGTGTGTGCTGTGTTTGTGCGTTGTGTGTAGATTCTGTACCTCAGTGGTTCCCAAACTTTTTCGGTTCAAGGCTCCCCAAGGCAATCAGAATTTTTTCAAGGCTCCCCAAGGCGATCAGGATTTTTACGCGGCGCCCAAAGTAAAAACAAAGGTGTATATACATACCTAACAGTTGCAGTGCGCAGTTGGTGTCTCTATCACACACTCTCACTCTCTCTGACCTCACTCTCTCTCTCTGACCTCACTCTCTCTGACCTCACTCTCTCTCTGACCTCACTCTCTCTCTCTCTGACCTCACTCTCTCTCTCTCTCTGACCTCACTCTCTCTCTCACTCTCTCTCTCTCTGACCTCACACTCTCTCTGACCTCACACTCTCTCTGACCTCACACTCTCTCTGACCTCACACTCTGACCTCACTCTCTCTCTCTGACCTCACTCTCTCTCTCTCTCTGACCTCACTCTCTCTCTCTCTGACCTCACTCTCTCTCTCTCTGACCTCACTCTCTCTCTCTCTGACCTCACTCTCTCTCTCTCTGACCTCACTCTCTCTCTCTCTGACCTCACTCTCTCTCTCTCTGACCTCACTCTCTCTCTCTCTGACCTCACTCTCTCTCTCTGACCTCTCTCTCTCTCTCTGACCTCTCTCTCTCTCTCTCTGACCTCTCTCTCTCTCTCTCTGACCTCACTCTCTCTCTCTGACCTCACTCTCTCTCTCTCTGACCTCACTCTCTCTCTCTCTCTGACATCACTCTCTCTCTGACCTCAATCTCTCTCTTAGTCTCCCGGTGCTGCTCCTCCAGCGTGCGCGCCGGGCCTCCCTCTCTCAGCGTCGCTGAGCCGGGCTGAACAGATGCACAAAGCCCCTGCATCTGTAATCAGCGCTGCTATAGTTCCTCTGGCCTGGGACATAGTAAGCGCTTAGGTGCTGCTGCTCGCTCTTGCTTGCTGCCGCTCGCTCTACCAGGAGCTTTTCGCTGTCCTGGCAGAGGAGACAGCAAGCGCGCTTGGTAGGCGGGTATCACTGTGTGTGTTTGTCACTTGGTAGCTGTGTGTGTGTGTGTGTGTGTGTGTGTGTGTGTGTGTGTGTGTGTGTGTGTGTGTGTGTGTGTGTGTGTGTGTGTGTGTGTGTGTGTGTGTATTATATGATATTTGGACGCAGGCCAGTGGGAGAGTAGGCAGAGTTGCAGAGCGTGCCGGGAGCGCCCCGGTGCATAGGAGGCTCCGCGGCGTCCCGAACGCTCAGGGCGCCGCCATTTTGATATTCGCGCATGCGCAGTGAGTCTGGTAGGCGACGGCGCTTGAGGAGAGTTAGCGCATGCACAGGGAGTGTCTGCGGTAGCGCGCAAAGCCCGGACCAATGGGAGGAGGGCTAGAGCAGGGGACTACAAGTCCCAGGAGCGCTAGGGAGACCACATGATGCCAGGGAGACAATAGAGCAATAGGGGCTCTGCAGGAAGGAGATAGAAGCTTGCGCAGGAGAGCACGTTGAGTCAGTCAAGATCAGGAAGGGGAAGAGGTAGGAGCTGTGTGTGTAGAGAGGCAAGTAGCCGCTACACTAGGCCAGAACCCCACCTAGGCCCCAGATAGGCCCCTGAGTCACATACAGCTTGTGGTTGCTGTAGGACAGGCCCTAGAATAGGAACCTGCCCAAGTAGTGTGCAAGTCAGGGACACAGTGGTTGCTTCAGTTCCTTATCAGAAGCTTGTGACCAAGCCTCTTCAGAGACTGTCATATCTACCCGGGTGGGATCACCCCGAAAGGGACGTCACGGAAGGCATCGCATCTGCGGATCCTTTGTGAAGAATTGTCTGCTGGTCCGAGTGCAGGAGCGCTCGGCAGGTAACCCTACACCAAAGTGCACCAACTATAACATTATCACTCTAGTGGCCGCGCGGTCACCACATACTTGGGGTTTGGGTGTGGGACATTGGACACAGTGTGGAGAACACGGTGGAGGGTCGCGTCCTGCGAGACGCTTTGGCTAGTTGTGTCTCTAGTGGGATGATTATGTGATGTGTGTGCATATGAGGTTGATGATTATAATTGGTAGGAACACAGGAATTTGTTTTTCTATATGTTGGGCCTATCTTTTTACCAGCAGCAAACTTCTATAGGGAGCAGCGCGTTAATATGTAAAGTCTTTCACCATCAGTACTGTTGGGATAAGTACCCATAATGTTATTGTCATTGTTCTGGTATTGTCATTATAGTTATTACTGTGTTGTGTTATTGTTATTATTGTGCCTACTGTGGGGCCACAGTAAAGAGTAATAGTACTGTGTTAGCATTGAAACTTTGAAGACACATGATTAAAACTGGTTGACGTACCATGTTTTGGAGAGAGCTAATAAACTGTGTTTTCAATACTTTTGCAGCCAGTTATAGCACAACACTTTTAACAGTCTGACCCTGAAATATTCTGATGCTAAAATTATCCGACTATTCTTCTCCTGTGTGTCTATTTTGAACTGCATGGCTATTCTGGATCACAGAGCATATTTTTATACCAGTGTTAATTAAACTGGCTCATGAGACACATATAAACTCTGGGAGGCCTCCTGTGTGGATTTCTCAGTCCCCTTTATATGCACAAGTGAAAACACTCATCCAATTGCCACAATGTTTTCTGTCTGTTGTGCACTTAATTTGGCTTTTGCTTAGAATATATCATTAGTTTGGGATTTCTTAAAACTGTGGCTCTCATTCTTTAAAGTGCTATATCGCCAATCCTGCACTATAACACGTTGTAGAATAGGGGTCTGTGGCAAACTTGGCTCTTTTAAGGTACTTTATGGACCCTTACCTTGAACGGACTGTAAGGGGTTGTCTTATGCAATAGCATTACTTAGTAAATATGGGCCATTTTGTTAAATAATGTTAATTTATGTCATTATGGTATTAAAATCAAATTCCTCCAATTTATTAAAATGCCATGGTTAAGCCCCCAATTATAACTTAAATAGTGATACTCTTCCCATATATTAACTATAATCACTGCAAATATAAGAATTACAACCATGAAACCACCAAAATATATGTGCAATTATAAAAATCCCACATGCCCTTTAACACGCTTCTCATAATAACAGCTATAAATAAAACCATTTATTAAGTGCAGTGACTCAAATCATATTAATTTAATAACTGATTAAAATCCCACCTATTTTAAAATAGCATCCCATATGATAATACTGCAATGCTTAATCCTCCTTATCTTGCATAATAACTGCAGTAACCGTATTATAATCTTTCTCCCCAGCCATAATGCATGCAATGGTTACTCCATGGTCATGGACAATGTGTAAATGGGTTTCACATAGTCACCTTAGATGATCTCCTGAACTGGAACAACTGTTGTTGTCTCTCACATCTCCTGAAGTGTTAGGAGATTAGTTGGAAGGTGACATTACTAGCTACGGCCAGTGTCCCCTTAGGAAGCGATGACTGGAATACATGAGTGGATAAGCCTCGCTCGGTGCCTGTAACTGCTGGCTAATTTACAGCTGCCTTCAACTCAATAATTCACTTAATGCCGGGTTAAAAATCAAGTCAGGGCCAGCCTTGGATATGGACGCACTTCGATTTGAAAATACTAATGAAAGCTGGATAATGTCTCCTGTTTTATTTCATGCAAGAGAGGCAAAGAAAAATAAATGGTTAACTACCAGTGCCCGGTTTATTGTGGGTAGTGGGGGTGGGTGAATATGGTATTTGGCCCATGGTGGGTGTTTAGGCCTTGTGGGGGGGGGCAGGGGTTGCAGGAGGAGTTAACCCCTTCATTACCCTAGCAGTTATTACTGCTAGGGTAATGAAGGGGTTAACTCCTCCCGCAAACTTCCCGGCAGGCCTAGCCACCCACCCTTGGGCAACTACCCCTTTCATCCACCCCCTTTGCCCCCAATAAACATGGTACACTGATATAACCCCTTGATTGCCTTAGCGGCTAGCCGCTATGTAATCAAGCTGTTTTTATTTAATTTTGAATACTAGTGTGCAGGAGCAGGGGGTCTCTGGAGCTGAACAGCATCGATTTACGAGCTTCCAGAGCTACAGGCCCTGTATGGGGTGCCGGTATCCCCATACAATGTTTAAATCTCCTGCGTCACGTGACTGCGACATTTAAACGCATAGGAGATACCGGCACCCCATACCGGGGCCTGGATCTCGGGAAGCAGGGGGTCCCCGGACCTGAAATTAATGCGGTTCCGCTCTGGAGACTCCCTGCTCATGCACACTAGTATTCAAATTAAAATAAAAACAATGTGATTGCCTGTGGGAGCTGTGAAGGGAGAGGCGGCTCTCTCTGTGCAGCTCAGATTGCGAGACGATCGCAGGGGGAGAACTTAGAAAAAAGCTGAGATCACATTGCTGCTATGCCTTACGGTTTTGGCATATTCCTACCTCACGGTTTGAGATGGTTTCAGATTCTTTCTGATTACCATGATACCACAAATGACAAACCGCTCGATAGGAACATGCGAAACCATTCAAGATAGCAGCAAAGTCATCGAAGCTGCTAGAATAGGTCCAATGACTCTTATTTCTATTGTTAGGGCTAGATTCTCAAAGCAGCACAAAAAATGTACAATGCAATGATGGAAACCATATACTATGTGTAGCTTTACCTGTTGGCTCACAGAGATCCCAAACCTCCGCCACAGGGAGCACAGGGTGATAGAACAACACAATCTTGGTACAGCGCCTCCACCTGGAGGGATCCCAACGTAGTGAGAGGAGCCCCTCACAGGAACCACAATACTGATATCCACACAGTATATAATAATAATAACCTTTACTTATGAACATGTAAATATGCAGTAATAATGAAGATAGTAATGCTACTTGTTACATCTACCCCTTCAGCCTCACAGGGCCTTATCGCACCACCGTGTAACCCACACCGTGTCCACAGTACCCGACGGGGCCCTCGAGCACCCAACCGCTGCCACTATGGTATGTGTACTTGGTTGGTGCACTTAAAGATATAGGTACCTGCCGGGTGCTCCAGCACTCGGGCACGTCGATTAGAAGACAGAGGGGATCCACCGATGGCCTCAGCGACGAGTCTGCCTCCGCATGGGGTGCTATCCCGCTGGAGTGTCCCACACGATGACAGTCTCTAATCCTTGCAGGGTGGTCTGGTTCCAGACCACAGTTATCAGGGCTGCGCAGCTTTGCAGCTGTGTCCCTGACTTATCAAATAGCTTATGGGGCAGGGTCCCTATCTAAGGGCCTGTCCCTGAAGCAGCCACAAGCTTCCAGGGGAGTCGGGGCCTAGCTGGGGCCTAGGGGGAATCTGGCCTAGTGCATGGGGTCATGGACCCCTGTACACATACACCCTCCCCTATCTGTGTCCCAGCTCAGACTGACTACCAGCTCTGTGCGCGCCAAATGTATCTCTTGCAGCAGGAGATCCTCGCAGCCCTATTGGCTAAGTTGCAGTTGATTGAATGACCCTATGCATTATGAGGCTTGTAGTCCCCGCGGAGCCTCTGGTCCATTGCCGCCGCGGGTGCCTAACGTACTGCGAACCTAACCCGCAGGTGCCTAACGAACCTTCGCGATGCGCGCGCACCACCAACACGGCAGCGCCCTGCAGAGGGAGCTACCGGCGAACCCATCGCCCCCACCACATCACCCCCACAGCAGCGGAGGTAACCGAGGGGGAAACATGGAATCGGGAAGCCAAAGGGGGGACCTGGCTACATATGTTTATGTAGTCATGCCTGGCTTGGCTACTAATCTACCCTGCCTGGCATGTAAGTCCTGGTATCAGTGCAGGCAGTGTTGGGCCCAATCCAGAGTTTTCCCCACCAGCAAGCAGATCCTTTGAGTGACAAGGGGGGAAGCAGGCTAAGGCCTGTGTTCTGCCCAGTTAGGGGCTCAGACCTTGGACCCTCCCCCTCGGTACTTAAGGAGCTGCACACCTAAATTGTTCAGTTGTCTCTCCCCTTTGAGAAAGACTGGTCTCATGCAGAGGTGTTCAGGGCTCTGGCACCTTCTGTCCCCTCCCCTCCCCTTGGGGAGTGGGAGTGAGTACCATACCCTTTACTCTACCAGGGAGTAAGGGAAGAGAATGACCACCCTTGGTGCCCATGGCTGGGGGTGTCAGTCCAGGGACCATCTGGAGGTTGGAGGCCTAAGTATCCAGTGTATGCTGTTATATGCTGTGTGAAGAATAAAGACAATGGCTGTTATAAAATATACTCCTGCCTCTGAGTGCAATCTATCAGGGGGAGTACCGGTGAGTTCTCCTGCAGGGATTGTCTCTACATCCCTGGAGCCTGCAAGAGATGGAGGCGCTGACACCAGAGTGAGTAAGAACCATTATCTACCCCAAAAGCCTGTCCTGTCCTCCATAACAACACCGGCGGAACCTCAGAGCTTCTATACACCAGCAGGTACCAGCACTACACACCTGGTAGCAATTCAAATCTCCCAGAGGGTGGGGGAAACACTGCTACATTTATTAAATTGCCAGCATATGTATGTAAAGCTTGGCCCCCTGCAGACGCACTTACTAGAATTCTCTCCTACTGTCTCTATACATTCTCCCTACCTGCCAATTAGACTGTAAGCTCCTTGGAGCAGGGACTCCTCTTCCTAAATGTTACTTTTATGTCTGAAGCACTTATTCCCATGACCTGTTATTTATATTATTTGTTATTTATATGATTACCACATGCATTACTACTGTGAAGTGCTATGCACATTTATGGCGCTATATAAATAAAGACATACATACATACATACATACATACATGCATGTAGGCCAAAAAATTTTGGTAAGAAATAGAAAAGAGAGCATGCACTATTACTCTGATAGAAACATATTAAATGTATGTGTGGTCCTAAAATACCGGTCATTGAGGCTACTGAAAAGGAAAGGAACCAGCTCAACTTCAAACAGGAAAATAGGTGAAATGGGGAAAAAAGAGAAAAATAAAAATATATGGGTAAGAATGTTTAGGCAAAAATATATTTCAAATTTAAGGGAGGTACGAGATGCACTCATACGGAGTGCCTGGATGTTAGAGCAATGTATAGAGAAGGTAACTCTGTGGTGCATCTCTCCTATGTAGAATGTATGAGGACAGTCCTTGGCGCACTGCCAGGTGATTGGAAACCTGGATAATACAGTCCTGAATCTCAGAGTTTGGAAACAGTTCGTATGCCACACAGATGAACTTTCTGGAATTCCTTGGAGGTAAATCGATATCTAAAACCAAACAAGACAGAAAAGACCATTGCCCAGTACTCTCTGATGGTGGAAATCATACACACACAGCGTCCTTTTCCTGTGTTCCTGGATATTTTCAGTTATACCTGGTGAAGTTGGTTACTTTAACTACCATATGCTGTTTTATATTTATTTTAATGTGAGTGTCCATTTGGCTCCAGCTATCTATGAATTGTGTATGCAGTATTACACTATTTATGTTATCTCTTTATTGAGATTATCCTGCTGTGGAGGAGCTGATCTTGATGCTGCAAGTTCTTCGGTTGGCGGAGAGTATCCTGTTTATGCTGTGAGTCGTACTGCGAGAGAAGGTCTTCAGTTCCAGCTCTACAGACATTCCTGACCAGTGTGGTTCACTTAACAACCGAAATGCCTATCTATCCTTGCCGAATGTGAGTTCATTACTTGTTGCCTTGACGGTCATTTGCAATATTACACTATTGTGTTTTTTTCTCCCTTCTCTTTTTTATATATTTCCTTATTTGATGAGCCTGTGCGCAATCGGAACTTCACTCTTCTAACAAACACAAGTGGCTCTGAACTAACCCATTTGCAGTCCGGTGCGGCACCCATCAAGGGAATTTTATAAGTTGGACTACTACGTATCCTTTCAGTTCACAGTTATTTTGCGCTTGTCTTTCCCCCCTTTATGCTAACACACAGCAACTAACTACTTACATATAAGAAAATAGCATGGGACCTTGAAAGGTATCTTTATCTTGTGCTTTGGTGTATGGGACTGGATAGCAGTTGGTCTCAGATTTCTCTGCACTTCTGCCTTCTCCACAACTTGCACACAAAAATATCCAAGAAAAGATAAAAAAAGATTCCTCTTATTGCACTCTCTATTATCTATTCTAATAAATTGTCCTAGCAAAACAAATGTGCTTTTTTTTGCCATTAAGGCTCTTAAATCGGTACAGAATATTAAAACAAAAATATAAAAAAGTTTTATTACATCAAAAAATCATAAATTGTGACTGTGAATTATATACAGTGATAAAGGCTTAAAAGGTCCTCTCACACAGGGTTGAGTGGGAGGAGACTCTATATTTATTTCAGACTGTAAAACACATTAATATGTGTGTCTGTTTATTTTTAAAGGCCACTCTGACAGCTCAGTATAATTTCAAATGGTGTATATAAATAAAGTATATAACGGCTCTGTACACTGTGAATATTTGCTTTAGGTAACACATAGTTTTATGCACATCTAGCTGATCACATAATGGAGAAGTACATATGTGTGTAACATAAGGGATATTCTAGTCCCTCCTTGGTCTATATATGTGGCTAATTTAGCATCCAAATGGCTAATAGCCTCAGATATGATAAATATCCATAGATGTATTCAAGGGCCATTTAGCATAGACACAATTAAAAATATGTACACAGTATCCTTGTAATAAGGTATATCCATATGTGATCTAATAATTAATATCCTGATGTCTTATAGAGACCAAATCAAGCCAAAAGAATTGTAAGTAACACAATCCTACAGTGTATTTATAAGTGTCTGGCCCGAGTCGCGGCCGCGAGGAGGAGACAGACACAGGATCCAGCCTCTACACATGCACCACGCACCCGATACTCAAGCCTGCGGACGGCACGTTTGTAATCCGATTGTAAGATCCATCAGCATGTGAGTGCAATTGTTTGTGATCTTAATTGTTTTATTAAATGTGTTACGGTACTACACCATTTCCATTATCCGTGCATTTTATGTATATCGTGACTGAAAATTGGTCAAGTTGTGGAGAAGGCAGAAGTGCAGAGAAATCTGAGACCAACTGGTACCCAGTCCCATACACCAAAGCACAAGATAAAGATACCTTTCAAGGTCCCATGCTATTTGCTTATATGTAAGTAGTTAGTTGCTGTGTGTGTGTAATCTCCACCACAGAGGGTACTGGGCAATGGTCTTTTCTGTCTTGTTTGGTTTTACATATCGATTTACCTCCAAGGAATTCCAGAAAGTTCATCTGTGCGGCATACGAACTGTTTACAAACTCTGAGATTCAGGACTGTATTATCCAGGTTTCCAATCACCTGGCAGTGCGCCAAGGACTGTCCTCATACATTCTACAATTCCAAAACTAGCCTCCGTGGATAGGCCTGTTGTTTGTCCTTAGGCAGCCATCCCCTTACATTTAATATCGTACATGTGGGGGTTCCACATTCACTCAATTATTATCATTCTCCTTGCACTACAAGGGTTGTTATTCCTTTGATATCACTATATCAGTTGGTTTTTCATTGGTAGAATAATCACTCATTTTTGTAATACCCTGTAGGTTGAGCGCTTAGTATATGTTTTAGTTAATTTTTCTTTTTTTAACATCTCTCCTATGGACTTATTTCCTCCCCATCACATATTTCATATAGAAAAGAAACATGAATATACATTTATTAAAGTGTGGGAAAAAAGATCCCTAACAACTCACAATTTCAGGGCTCTTTAAAGAAGGGGTGTGCAATCTTTCCCCCTGCGCCCCCCTGACTGCTCTCATCCCCTGCTCGTGCCCTCCCCCCCCCCTGCTTGGCATCAAATAACACTGCAGGGTCATGTGACATCACATTGCCATGGAACGTGACATGGCCCCGCAGCGTGATTTGACGGCGGGTTACCATGACGATGCATCGATGGAAGCCAAGGTTAAGTTAGTTACAGAGGCCTCGTGTGGTCCCCTGGTATTTAATTTAGATGTCATGGGGGAGAGCACAGGACCTCTGTATTTGCCACGCCCCCCCAGAAAATCTTGCGCCCCCCAGTTTACGCACCCCTGCCTTAAAGCTTTTAAAACATAGTATCCAAATGGCACTGTGAAATTCTCCCGTCTCACATGTAACTGCCTCCAAGTTCGCAGTTTCAGAGGGAGTGCCGGCATCTGGCGTCACTTCCGGTTTCTCCAGTCTGTCTCTGGCTCCTGTCCTCTATGGGTTTCACAGGTGGTTCCTGCTTCCTCAGGGGTACCTGTCCCTGTCAAACGCAGTTACATGTGAGACAGAGAATTTCGCTGCACTCCAAGCAGCTCCCTGAACTCCTCCAGGGTAATGCAGGAACTAACTGACCTGTTATGGCTGCCTCCTCTTAACAACCTCCCGCTCTCTCTCAGTACATCCTCCTTCACCAGCCTTCCTACTGGTTTACCACAGTCACGTCCTGTAGAGAGGAACCTGCTAGGGGGCAGTCAGCCTGTGTTGCTTGCAGACACAGGGAGGTTACACTTATTTATGATCCTATAGATCATGATCTTTTTTTAGCAAATCCATAAGACACGTTCTAGGCAATAAGCTGTGAGAGTGCACCTTATAAATAAATAATGGGTTATCTGAAAAAGTCAGCACAACACAGAAATATATAGCGACGTATGCTACCATAACTCAAGCATGGAAATATATAGCTGTTATAGCTGCACTGTATATTTATTATTATTATTATTCCTTTAACATAATCACTGTTTACTGTTTTATTTATTTAGAAGAAACCAGGAGGGAAAAAAAAGAAAATAGTGTGTGTATTTCTGTGAAAACTTCATAATTGTCACTAACATTTATATTAGTGACAATGACATTGTGAAGAAGTGTCTGTGTGTATCGCCTGTATGCCCGCAGACCTGGCCAGTCCCCAGTACTGAGGTGGGTAAGGGTATAACACAGGCCTGGTAAGAAAGGTTAACTTATACTTGCAGAATCCGGGGTGCCAGAGATCGGATAGTAATGTCCGTGTGCCAGAGTTCAAGGATTGGAGAGAGCAGCGTAGTGATGTCCGTAAGCCAATGTTCAAGGATTGGAGAAAGCAGCGTAGTGAAGTCCGTAAGCCAATGTTCAAGGGCAGGAGAAAGCAGAGTAGTCAAATCCAAAGCAGTACAAGTTCAAGCCAGGGGAATCCAAACAGGGGCAGGGACAGGAATCAGCGCTGGAACAAACAAGGGAGCTAGACATAGACACTGCACACACAGGAGTCACAGGAAAGCTATGCAGAGCAATGAGCAAGAGGACAGAGTGGGGTTATAAACGAAGGAGAACCAATAGGGGAGCAGAGGGTTGAGTGAGAGTTTGCAGGGATAGGTCAGAGAGAGCAGGGGAGGAGACAGGGAATAATTAAGAGATATGGCTTGTAAGCCATGGGGGGCGGAGCTGGAGTTTAGGGACGGCAGATAACTGGAGCGTGTGCGCGCGCGCCTTCTGTAAGGGTACTATGCGCGTGCACCGCGCGTGTCACAGAGCGTGAGGGATGCAACGCCGCGGGGGTGCTCGGTAATGAGGGAGAGAGGGACGGAGAAGCAGAGGAGCAAGGTAATGTGGAGGCTGGGGGAATAGAGACATGCCGGGGGCCGCGAATGCCGCGGAGGGGAGCAAGCGACCGCATGCGCAGAACACAGAGAACGCGCACGTGACCCGGCACGCCAACCACGCCGCAGAGGAACGGCCGCGAGGAAAGGAAGGAGGAGAGTGAGTACGCAGGGAAGAGGGAGGGCTAGAGGCAGTGGAAACAGAGGTGACGGGGACACGCTGGGAAGCGCGAGTCCCCCGATCTGTCACAGTATCCCCCCTTGAGGATCGGACTCCGGACGATCCTGCCATGACTTAAGAGGGAACATCCAGCGAAACTGCCTAAGGAGCGTTGGGGCGTGAATGTGGTGAGACTGTATCCAGGAGCTTTCCTCCGGTCCATAACCCTTCCAATGGACAAGGAATTGTAATCGGCCTCTGGACCAACGAGAATCGAGTATGGAGTAGACTTCATACTCTTGTTGTCCTTGAATGGTAACAGTTTTGGGTCTTTGAGGACGATCTGGAAAGTGAGCATTTTGGATAACCGGTTTAAGTAAGGACACATGGAACACCGAGGGAATCCTCATGGTGGAGGGAAGTGCCAACCGGTATGAGACCGGATTGATCCTCTCGAGGATTTTAAAAGCACCCAAGAATCTCGGAGCCAGTTTCTGAGAAGGAGACTTGAGCCTTATATTTTTAGAGGATAACCAAACTCTGTCTCCGGGTTTAAACAATGGACCCGCTTGACGTCGCCGATCTGCCTTCGTCTTTTGTAAGGTTTTTAGAATCTTTCTCCAAGAGTTTTGAAGAGTGGAGACATGAGAATCCGCTGCGGGAACACCAGAGGGGAGGGAGGAGAGGGGAAGACTGCAAGGGTGGAATCCAAAATTAATGAAGAAAGGCGACTCTTGCGTAGACTCATTTTTTAAGGAGTTAATAGCAAACTCGGCCCAGGGTAATAAATCCACCCTGTTGTCTTGAGATTCGGAAACGAAGCATCTGAGATACAGCTCCAAAGTCTGATTCATTCTTTCCGTTTGCCCGTTGGTCTGAGGGTGATAACCCGAGGAAAATAGAAGAGAAATCCCAAGTCTCTGGGAAAACGCACGCCAAAACTTAGAAATGAATTGAGAACCTCTGTCAGAAACAATTGAAATAGGTACACCGTGTAATCTGAAGATTTCTTTAGAAAAAATGTCGGCCAAAGTAGCTGAGTTAGGAAGACCCTTGAGGGGTATAAAGTGTGAATGCTTGGAAAACCTACAACAATCTACTACAACAAGGATGGTATTCATCCCTTTAGAATTGGGGAGTTCCACAATAAAGTCCATAGAGATATGTTTCCAAGGTTGTTCCGGAATGGGGAGGGCATGTGGAGACCAGAGGGTTTGTGACGGGCGGACATGCTCTGGGCACAGACCGGACAAGCACTGGTGAAGTTGAAAATGTCCTTGTTCATCTTAGGCCACCAAAAGGTCCGTTTGATAAGATCTGCTGTCCTCTTGAAGCCTGGATGACCGGCCGATCTTGAAGAATGCCCCCAAAGTAGTATCTTGTGGCGAAAACGTGGAGCTGCGTACAAGCGTCCCTCTGGCACCCTAAATCTCCTGGGTATGTGAACCTGGGCTTTGTTAATTTCATCCAAAACATCGAAATTATTGGCGGAAATTATACATTTGGCGGGGAGAATTGATTCAGAGGATTCGTAAGAGTCGTTCTCCGTAGTGAACTGGCGAGAGAGAGCGTCGGCCTTAATATTTTTGGTGCCGGGAATATAGGAAATGGTATAATTGAATCGAGAGAAGAACAGTGCCCACCGGGCCTGACGGGATCCTAATCGACGAGCCCCCTCAATATACAGTAAGTTTTTGTGGTCAGTGAGGATGGCTATAGGCTCCTTGGTACCTTCAAGAAGATGCCTCCATTCCTGGAGAGCCAATTTAATGGCCAATAGCTCACGGTTCCCAACATCGTAATTTCTCTCAGCCGAAGTGAACTTCCGAGAAAAGAATCCACACGGATAGAGTTTCTCCTATGGAGTGGATCTCTGAGAGAGTACTGCACCGGCACCCACATTGGAGGCGTCAACTTCTAGAATGAAGGGAAGAGAAGTATCTGGATGCCGTAGGATGGGTGCAGACACAAAGGCTTTCTTGAGGAATTTGAAGGCTTCTATGGCTTCGGGAGACCAAGTCGTCGGATCAGCACCCTTCTTGGTTAAGGCGGTGATCGGCAGAGCAATGGTAGAGAAATTACGGATGAACTTGAGTTCTTCAAGGGAAGTAGGCCGAGCGTGAGCTGCGAGGTCATCCTTTAGAGTGTCGGACAGACCATGCCAGTATGCTGCGGCAAGAGCCTCGTCGTTCCATTGGGTCTCTGCGGCGATGGTGCGGTACTCCACCGCGTATCTTGCAGATGACCTCCGAGCCTGCATGATATGGAACAAAGAAAAAGCAGCAGTTTCCCTACGTGCTGGTGTATCAAACACCTGTTGAAACTCATGCCTGAATTTGGGATAGTCTTGGGTTAACTCAGGTTTGTGTTCCCAGAGGGAAGAAGCCCAAGCGAGAGCGTCGCCAGTGAGTAAGGTGTAAATGTAGGCCACCTTGGTATGGCCAGTAGGAAAGAGGGAGGGGGACATCTCAAATTGAACCTCGCATTGATTCAAGAATCCTCGTCAAGCGAGGGGATCCCCATCGTACCGGTTGGGAGGTGGTATACGTGGTCCTGGATTACTTATAGCCATAGGAACAGAGGGTGACGGGGCAACTGGGGTTTCCCGGGGAGATAAATTGGCAAGTTGTTGCGACACAGTGGTCAGTTGGTTACTGACAAATTGCAATTGTTCCACGGAAACACTTTGGCCCACCTCAGGGGGGTCTGCATTTGTTGGGCTCTGCATACTGTAACGCCTGTATGCCCGCAGACCTGGCCAGTCCCCAGTACTGAGGTGGGTAAGGGTATAACATGCACCCACAGCAGTGAGGGCGTGCCCGGAGTATGGTAATGCGTTGCCGGGCCTGGTAAGAAAGGGTTAACGTATACTTGCAGAATCCGGGGTGCCAGAGATCGGATAGTAATGTCCGTGTGCCAGAGTTCAAGGATTGGAGAGGGCAGCGTAGTGAAGTCCGTAAGCCAATGTTCAAGGGTTGGAGAAAGCAGCCTAGTGAAGTCCGTAAGCCAATGTTCAAGGGCAGGAGAAAGCAGAGTAGTCAAATCCAAAGCAGTACAAGTTCAAGCCAGGGGAATCCAAACAGGGGCAGGGACAGGAACCAGCGCCGAAACAAACAAGGGAGCTAGGCATAGGCACTGCACACACAGGAGTCACAGGAAAGCTGTGCAGGGCAGTGAGTAAGAGGACAGAGTGGGGTTATAAAGGAAGGAGAACCAATAGGGGAGAGAGGAGGAGCAGAGGGTTGAGTGAGAGTTTGCAGGGATAGGTCTGAGAGAGCGGGGAGGAGACAGGGGAATAATTAAGGGATATGGATTGTAAGCCACGGGGGGCGGAGCTAGACGGCAGATAACTGGAGCGTGTGCGTGTGCCCTCTGTGAGGGTACTATGCGCGTGCACCGCGTGTGTCACAGAGCGTGAGGGACGCAACGCCGCGGGGGCGCTCAGCAATGAGGGAGAGAGGGACGGAGAAGCGGAGGAGCAAGGTAATGTGGAGGCTGGGGGAATAGAGACACGCCGGGGGCCGCAGGTGCAGCGGAGGGGAGCAAGCGACCGCGAATGTGCGCGCACACCACAGAGAACGCGGACGTGACCCGAACGCGCGTCAGGGCACGCCAACCGCGCCACAGAGGAATGGCCGCGAGGAAAGGAAGGGGGAGAGTGAGTACGCAGGGAAGAGGGAGGGCTAGAGGCAGTTGAAACAGAGGTGACGGGGACACGCTGGGAAGCGCGAGTCCCCCGATCTGTGTACAAGTGATGTTTGGCAAGAGACAATGGCAGTTACCACGGGATTCGGGTTTGATACTCCCCATCGTGACTTTACACCGTGTAAAATAAATAAATAAATATTTTCCTGTCATGTAATACAGTACGTATATATATATAATATATATACAAATCATGAATATCTGGCACTCCTGTAGTGATGTAATGACCTGGTGCTTATGTCATAAAAAATAATAAAGCATACATTACCAGCAAAGGTATGGAGACAACAGCACTCAGAAGGTATAAGCAGCTATAAACTGTATTAAAGAAACTTGCACATATATCCAACGTTTCGGTCCGCTGAACGGGACCTTCCTCAGGGGGAATTACTGCTTTACTATAACAACCTTCTTGAGAGCCATATTGTTTAATGTGGCAGAAATACCGGCAACTGGAAACCAGAAAGGCAAAATTCCTGTTTAATATTTAATGTCTCCTGTTACTAAAAATATAAATGAAAAGAAATGCCTCATGAAATATTCAATGTGTAACCCACAGCAGTCTAATGGATTCTAATTTATGTCTATGAATTGGAAAATATAACTGACATCGGGTGGAAGCATCAGCATATTCAAAGCTCCTCAAGGTAATTATTTACAAAGGGAAACAGAACGTAAAAAAAAACAGTATTAGGATCTGAGGCTGTGAACTAGTAGGAAGACGGTTTAATTACATTGCATCTGAAAAGATCTATTGACTTATCTTCCATTTGTGTGGGAGTATTCTATAAATATGCATAATTGTCCTTTCTTATTTTTAGATTAGATGCGTTGTAAGGAACCCCAACCCTCTCTAATAGCACGTCTCAGATCACATGCATTGTAAGGAACCCCAACCCTCTCTAATAGCGCGTCTGAGATCAGATGCATTGTAAGTGTAACCCCGTTGTAAGTGCATACAGCTGACACACATACATTGCCCCCTGCCTGGCTCTTCTCCAAGGTGTGCTCAGCATGCGATTTGTGATAGACATGGCCTCAGCCAATAACATTAGTCTCGGGGAGGAGGGACTATATAGGGAAGTCCTTTAAGAGTCCCTCGCAGAGCAAGCGGGGGCAGAACTGCCACGAACCTAAGGGACCTCGGGGTGATTGGGAGCAATCTGGAGCCAGTCTGTGAGGTTAACAACTCATCGGATGCTGGGTGATCAGATCGCAGATCGACTCCAGGAGTGGAGTCTGCACTGAGCAGTCGTCTACCTAAAATCGGCTAGGTGGAGTAGCAACTGAGGGGATCCTCAGCAAAAGACAAGTAAACTGGTACCAATGCCTTTGTGAACCACAGGCCTACTCCGTTCAAACACTAACTAAAAAATCCAACGGTGTGCCCGGCACCTATACACTGACCCTTATACACAGGGTCGGGTAATCACAGGGAGAGACACGGGTACAGACTTGTGCTGTGTCAAATAGTGAAGTAGAGAGTACAAAAGTCGATGTACCCCAGAGAGGATTCACTTAAATGCACACCACTAATTTAAAATATAACCTTTCATTTTTATTACTTAAAACATATTACCGAGTGTTTGTGTAACTGTGTTTTAAAAATAATTTAAATTGAAATGAAACAAAGTGCCTAAATCTCCTCAAGTGTATGACCACTTAGACATATAATTTAATTGGCAAGTGGTGGAGAATAATAGGTACACATCAGCACGGGGGGAATAATCCACCAAAAGTCAGTGAAGAATTCTCTGTAGACCTTAGTAGTGATACTGAAATGGAGCTGGCTAATGATTAGATCACAGTTGATAATGGCCAATTCCCAGAAAATCCCCTAAATTAGCAGGGTGGAGAATGCCTGGAATGAAATCTAATAGTGCTTAAAGAGACTAGAGTATCAAATTGATACCTACTAACCCACACCACACTCAAAATAATAAATGTATATATATATAATGTTGTGGTAAAGTCCAGTGAATGTTAACACTACATAGAGTGCCACAGACGTCCACAACTGTGGACAGCTAACAGCACATCTGAATAAACATACATATATATATATATAGAAACCCTGTCTTCCCATAAGAGAAGGCACAAAAGCAGCAACACTCAGATAAAGCAAAAAGACATGTATTAGCAGTTACAAAACAGCACACTATAAACCCAACGTTTCGGCCCTAGGCAGGACCTTCCTCAGGGGGGTGCTACCAGACAATGACACCCAGAGAACATATATACCCCATAGTTCACCATGTGAGGACAATTAGAGGCAGCTAATTGTACAATCCTGGAGCTCCACGAGGGCAATCAGTGTATGAGGTAGTACGGCGGCCATCTTGGAAAGCAGGAGACAGAGCAATGTATGCTATCTCACATGGGCAGATGAGTACAGGCTCCCCCGGTGGACAAAAAAATCCTAGCGTCCAATGTTGCTAGGAAACGCATGTGTGGCGTCATAAAGTCCTGGGAAGTCAGCTCAAAGTAAAGTTGCGCATGTGCAAGGCTCTCTGACAGCACCAGAACGTCACGCCGATCTGGTACCCCATTCAGTGTCAATTGCATCAGTGTGGCAGCTCCCTAAAGAAAATGACAGTGAAGGAACAAGTGAATCAACACATAAGGGGAATAAAAACAATTTCCAGAGCTGAGGGTGACTGTTTAGATGGCAAGGGGAGGGAGGGCAAGGGGAGGGAGGGCAAGGGGAGGGAGGGATAACAAGGGAAAGGAGGAGGTAGAGCAAAAACATGCATATAAATTAGGCAATTGTAAATGGCATACTGGTTAAATATTAATATTCAGTACTGCACCATTGGGTAACAATATTGCAAAGTCCTGGCGATGGAAACCTAATTAAGAGCATCTATGCATTACTGAAGAGAAAAGGACACAGAACAAAAATTCAAAAGATGCAATCACAAAAAACATCCTAATTTGAAATCTTCATTTAGTCCTCGCGGAGCCATTGTGTTCAGTTCAAAAATCATGCGAGTTTCAAGTTGTAACAGCAATTTGCCCCTGTCTCCTCCACGGGGGCCAGCATGTGCTTGCATGATGGGCATGCATCGTAGCGTTGCCAAGCTATGCTTGTGATCTTTAAAATGTCTCGCTACCGGTTGCAGTTTGAGATCCTCATTATTCGTACTGTCAAGTAATGCCTTCCTGATGGAGGAGCGGTGCAAGCTCATACGCTCCTTCAACATACGTGTGGTTTTACCAATATAATACAGGTCACATGGACACCGGATGATGTATACAACGAATTTACTCTCACAGTTCATGTAATCCTTTATTTTAATGGCTTTTCCACTGTGTGGATGGACAAAGCTTTTCCCCAATATCATGTGTTGACAGTTTATACAGCCATGACATTTGTGTACACCGGGAGTTTTGGAGAGCCAATTCGTAGGCTGGCATACTTGGATACCGGATCTGCCTGTGTCAATAGGTCACCTATGTTTCGGCCCCTGCGGTAACAGAATAATGGTGGTTTGGTGAAGGTTTTCCCAATTCTTTTGTCGTTTTCCAAGATGTGCCAGTGTTTCGTGATACTTCTACGAATAGTACATGATGAAGTACTAAAAGTGGTATTAATCACAAAACGATCTGAAGTGCTGGTTTGGATGGTTGGTTTGAGGAGTTGATCACGGGAAAACCTTCTTGCCTTGGCTAAGGCCTCTTTGACCTCTTTGTGGTTATAACCTCTTGCAAGGAACCTGTGTGTCATACACTGTAGCGCTTCCTCACACTCGTCACTCCTACTGGTGATCCTCAAGACCCTAAGAAATTGAGAATACGGCAACCCCTTCTTCAGAGCAACAGGGTGGTGACTACTGGCCAGAAGTAGGGTATTTCTGTCCGTTGCTTTATGATGAATCTTCGTCAGCAGCCGGGTAGGTCCCTTGTAAACAACAGTGTCAAGAAAGACGATCTGCTCATTGCTGTAGTTGAGGGTAAATCTTATGTTTGATGGAATAGAATTCAGGTATTCCAAAAATTGCAACAGGTCTGCTTCAGAGCCATCCCATATCAGGAACAGATCGTCAATATATCTCACATATGCAAGGAACCTGTGTGTCATACACTGTAGCGCTTCCTCACACTCGTCACTCCTACTGGTGATCCTCAAGACCCTAAGAAATTGAGAATACGGCAACCCCTTCTTCAGAGCAACAGGGTGGTGACTACTGGCCAGAAGTAGGGTATTTCTGTCCGTTGCTTTATGATGAATCTTCGTCAGCAGCCGGGTAGGTCCCTTGTAAACAACAGTGTCAAGAAAGACGATCTGCTCATTGCTGTAGTTGAGGGTAAATCTTATGTTTGATGGAATAGAATTCAGGTATTCCAAAAATTGCAACAGGTCTGCTTCAGAGCCATCCCATATCAGGAACAGATCGTCAATATATCTCACATATGCAAGGAACCTGTGTGTCATACACTGTAGCGCTTCCTCACACTCGTCACTCCTACTGGTGATCCTCAAGACCCTAAGAAATTGAGAATACGGCAACCCCTTCTTCAGAGCAACAGGGTGGTGACTACTGGCCAGAAGTAGGGTATTTCTGTCCGTTGCTTTATGATGAATCTTCGTCAGCAGCCGGGTAGGTCCCTTGTAAACAACAGTGTCAAGAAAGACGATCTGCTCATTGCTGTAGTTGAGGGTAAATCTTATGTTTGATGGAATAGTAAAGGATCATCTAGACAAATTCATTGGCTATACTGGTCCGCCAATAGAATTTTTACTTCTGCTTATAGACATTGTGCTCCATAAGAATTTTTTCAAATTCGAGAAAAAATTCTTTCTACAATGTATGGGCACAGCGATGGGGTCTAACATGGCCCCATCGTATGCCAATCTGTTTATGTCCCAATATGAACAAACCCATATCCTGTATGATTCCCCATATGCTAATAATATCAGGACATATATGAGATATATTGACGATCTGTTCCTGATATGGGATGGCTCTGAAGCAGACCTGTTGCAATTTTTGGAATACCTGAATTCTATTCCATCAAACATAAGATTTACCCTCAACTACAGCAATGAGCAGATCGTCTTTCTTGACACTGTTGTTTACAAGGGACCTACCCGGCTGCTGACGAAGATTCATCATAAAGCAACGGACAGAAATACCCTACTTCTGGCCAGTAGTCACCACCCTGTTGCTCTGAAGAAGGGGTTGCCGTATTCTCAATTTCTTAGGGTCTTGAGGATCACCAGTAGGAGTGACGAGTGTGAGGAAGCGCTACAGTGTATGACACACAGGTTCCTTGCAAGAGGTTATAACCACAAAGAGGTCAAAGAGGCCTTAGCCAAGGCAAGAAGGTTTTCCCGTGATCAACTCCTCAAACCAACCATCCAAACCAGCACTTCAGATCGTTTTGTGATTAATACCACTTTTAGTACTTCATCATGTACTATTCGTAGAAGTATCACGAAACACTGGCACATCTTGGAAAACGACAAAAGAATTGGGAAAACCTTCACCAAACCACCATTATTCTGTTACCGCAGGGGCCGAAACATAGGTGACCTATTGACACAGGCAGATCCGGTATCCAAGTATGCCAGCCTACGAATTGGCTCTCCAAAACTCCCGGTGTACACAAATGTCATGGCTGTATAAACTGTCAACACATGATATTGGGGAAAAGCTTTGTCCATCCACACAGTGGAAAAGCCATTAAAATAAAGGATTACATGAACTGTGAGAGTAAATTCGTTGTATACATCATCCGGTGTCCATGTGACCTGTATTATATTGGTAAAACCACACGTATGTTGAAGGAGCGTATGAGCTTGCACCGCTCCTCCATCAGGAAGGCATTACTTGACAGTACGAATAATGAGGATCTCAAACTGCAACCGGTAGCGAGACATTTTAAAGATCACAAGCATAGCTTGGCAACGCTACGATGCATGCCCATCATGCAAGCACATGCTGGCCCCCGTGGAGGAGACAGGGGCAAATTGCTGTTACAACTTGAAACTCGCATGATTTTTGAACTGAACACAATGGCTCCGCGAGGACTAAATGAAGATTTCAAATTAGGATGTTTTTTGTGATTGCATCTTTTGAATTTTTGTTCTGTGTCCTTTTCTCTTCAGTAATGCATAGATGCTCTTAATTAGGTTTCCATCGCCAGGACTTTGCAATATTGTTACCCAATGGTGCAGTACTGAATATTAATATTTAACCAGTATGCCATTTACAATTGCCTAATTTATATGCATGTTTTTGCTCTACCTCCTCCTTTCCCTTGTTATCCCTCCCTCCCCTTGCCCTCCCTCCCCTTGCCCTCCCTCCCCTTGCCATCTAAACAGTCACCCTCAGCTCTGGAAATTGTTTTTATTCCCCTTATGTGTTGATTCACTTGTTCCTTCACTGTCATTTTCTTTAGGGAGCTGCCACACTGATGCAATTGACACTGAATGGGGTACCAGATCGGCGTGACGTTCTGGTGCTGTCAGAGAGCCTTGCACATGCGCAACTTTACTTTGAGCTGACTTCCCAGGACTTTATGACGCCACACATGCGTTTCCTAGCAACATTGGACGCTAGGATTTTTTTGTCCACCGGGGGAGCCTGTACTCATCTGCCCATGTGAGATAGCATACATTGCTCTGTCTCCTGCTTTCCAAGATGGCCGCCGTACTACCTCATACACTGATTGCCCTCGTGGAGCTCCAGGATTGTACAATTAGCTGCCTCTAATTGTCCTCACATGGTGAACTATGGGGTATATATGTTCTCTGGGTGTCATTGTCTGGTAGCACCCCCCTGAGGAAGGTCCTGCCTAGGACCGAAACGTTGGGTTTATAGTGTGCTGTTTTGTAACTGCTAATACATGTCTTTTTGCTTTATCTGAGTGTTGCTGCTTTTGTGCCTTCTCTTATGGGAAGACAGGGTTTCAATATTGATTTCTATGGAGCATGCACCTTGACTTTACATTTGTTGCTTGGAGTGCTGGCTGCTGCTTTTTGTTATATATATATATATATATATATATATATATATATATATATATAAAGGTGATATAGTCAATATATAATAGACTGAGGGGTCTATGCACTAAGCAGCGGAAAAATGCATTAGCCAGGTTTTGAACTAGCCATGTTTTTGGCGTGTTAACCTCGCTGTATGCAGGAAGGGCCGAATCCCTGGCGAATGAATGCGCCACCACCATTTCAAAGAATGGCGAGTAACCTGTGGCGAGACAGGCTGCCTGGCGAGAAGCTGCCGAGAAGCCGTCCCCTGCCGAGATGTGTTGGCAGCAGAGAGAGATCCGCTGCTCTCTCTGCGCAAACATCGGCACATTAAAAATTATTTTAAATACAATTTTATTCATAGTGTACATGTGCAGGGGGTCTCCGGAGCTGAACCGCATTGGTTTCAGGTCTGGGGACCGCCTGCTTCCTGAGATACAGGCCCCTTTATGAGGTGCCGGTATCCCTCTGCATTTAAAGGTCCCGATCACGTGACCGCGGAATGTAAACAAAGCAGAGGGATACCGGCACCCCCTAAAGGTGCCTGTATCTCGGGAAGCAGGGGGTCCCCGGACCTAAAACCAAAGTGGTTCAGCTCCGGAGACCCTCTGCAAATCTACAGTATGAATAAAACACCCATATCAATAAACAATCATTCCTTACCTTTGCGGCTATGTGCTATGGTAACGAAGCAGCATGAATGTATTTTTAATAATAGTGTACTGTGAGCAGGGGGTCCCCTGAGCTGAACCGCATTGATTTGTGGACCAGGGATCCCCTGCTTCCCGAGTTACAGGCCCCGGTATGTGTCATCGGGTGCCAGTGTCGCCGCCATCTTTATAGCGTCCCATACGCGACGTGCCCGCTATAAAGATGGCGGCGACACTGTAACCGATGCTCCAAACCGGGGCCTGTAGCTCAGGAAGCAGGGGGTCCTTGAGCCACAAATCAATGCGGTTCAGCTCAGGAGACCCCCTGCTTCCGCACAATATTATTAAAATACATAAATGCTGCTTCATTACCATAGCGGATAGCCGCTAAGGCAATGAAGGGGTTAAGGCATAATAGCAAGTTTATTGGGGACAATTGCCCCCAATAAACATAGCAATAAACAGCATACACCCCCTGTGTATTTAAAATACATAAACACCAATCAATACAATAAATACATATTGCACTCACCCTTGTCCGGCTGCCACGATGAAGGCCATCCTCATCTTCATCACCGTCCATGCCCTCTCCGCTGCTGCAAAACAGAAACAAGAATAAAAACATCCAATGTAATGTCCCCTAACCCCTTAATCACCATAGCGGTTAGTAACCGCTACAGTCATTAAGGGGTTAACCCACCCTCACCCACCACTCGGGAGGCCTACATACCCTCCCCCACTAACCACCCACCCTGTGAGGCCTAACCACCCTCACCCACTACCAACAAGGGAGGCCTACCCACATACCCTTGGGGCCAATACCCCCTCCCCCCACCCCAGTACCCACAATTAAAACAATACACTGGCCCACAATAAACATCATTCTATTTATTAAATACATAACCCACCCCCTGTGCCCCCCCTCCCCCATAAATACATGATTTATTCTTTTACATACAGGGTTCATACCCCAGCCCAACGCGAGTCCCTGAGTCCCTGGCGAGCCCGGCGGGTCGCCTGACAGACCTACAGGGTACCAGCAACTTGTTTCATACAGGTTCTGGAGGCCTGTTGGTGGGTCCCGCCAAGCGCCATGGCCACCAGGTGGTCTCCGTGGGCCACAATTGGGTCCCCACAGTAGGCCCGCGTATGTCTGGGAGCCCCGGGTCAGACCACAGGTGTCTGAGGGGCCTCGAGTGGTTCTCACGGGGGTCTGGGGACCCACGGGTGCTCACTAAGGGTCCGCGGTGCCCCCACGGATGTGGGGCCACCGGTTCTTCCCCGCACACTACGGGTCCGCGGTGCCCCCACGGATGTGAGGCCACCGGTTCTTCCCCGCAGACTACGGTTCCGCGGTGCCCCCACAAATGTGGGGCCACCGGTTCTTCCTTGCAGGTGTCAACCGTGGACCCACGCAGCCTGGTACCCGTGAGATACCCGAGGATACCTCAGGTGGTCTCCAGAGGTCTAACGCAGAACCAAGGAACCAACCCTGAATGTAAAATAAATAAACCTGACCTATACATTCAATACATACATCCCCCACCCCCTTTCCCCCCAAACACATATAGTACAATAATGTGCCAAATAACTATTATCCAGATATGGATAATAGATTATTTGCCCATTATTAAACACATAAAACACGCATAAATCAAAACATGAATTTTTAATCTTAAAATCACCACATTGCATGTTCAAATAAATCCAGCAGCCATTGTAAATATAAACCCACAAAAATGCAGCTACACAAATGTATATGAAATGTCACACAATTGCATTGAGTGTGTACATGATGCAATGAATCTGTGCATCATGTAACACTATGCAAAATATATGTAACAATAAAATACAATATGAACAATGTCCCCTAACCAGCAATGCCATCATGAAAATCAACTAGAAACTAAGCAACATCAATACAATTAGCATCAATCAATTATTCAATTTCCTCAAACAATTACAATACAATACAAATCAATTATACAATTCCCTATTCAATTCCTAAAGCCAAACCATTGCCAAAACAATTCTAATTTAAAGCAACCACCATCATTCTAATCTAAGTACCATAAAGAAGCCATTACAATTAACCTTTAACTAAATACAAATTGCATTATTCACAACAATTACAAAATAAAGCTGATAAATACATTAGCCATACATGAAAAGAACATAAACATTAGCAAACCAATCAATTATTATCCCTGTATGTCTATCCATATAGATAGATATTCATAAAATACAGGGGCAATAATACAGCATAAAAAACAAAGCATTTCCATACAAAATTCACATAGAATACACCCATTCAGTGTCCGTGAATGTATGTATATACATAGGTACAAAGATACATTCACTGACATTAAATGGGACTGAAAAAATAAAAGACATGAATGAAAAATCAAAAAAACCTGTAAAAGTAAAAATAATAAACTTTTCTTTTGTTTACTCACCATTAGATGCCCACTCACCGAAATCCAGGCGACCCGGAAGCACAGGAACCAATCCACAGGTAAGCCATAAAATAAAAAACCATTACAAATCCACGTCTGTGTCTTTTTCTTCTATTTGTAATCCTTCCCGTCTGTCTTGGGGTCTTCTTTTCTTCTTTGGGGTCTCTGGGGGTCTTCTCCGGCTTCTTCCGTCTTCTTCCGTCTTCTTACGCCACGCCCTTCTTTTCTTCTTAGGAGGGGAGATGTTCCTTTCTCGGCGACTAGCTTCAAAATGAGGTGACATGGCCCTCCGAAATCTCTGTGGTTGAGGTAGATTGGTAAACAGCATCGACCGACCCAGTACACGGGTCAGTCGCATCTTTCTTGGCAGGTTCCATAGGCCACCACAGCATGGGCTTCAGGAACTGCACCCCGCAGCAGGCACAGTGGGCTCCCCAGGTAAATTCACTACCGCGGCAAGTACACTTGATATTGAAGCATTGTATGTACACATCCCCGTCCACCTTTATTACCTGGGATCCTATTGATAACTGAGAGATGTAACGGATTTTCTGGCCTAGCCTGACCCACCCAATCTCACATTGGCCCCTGTGGTCTAACCAGTCCCCATTACATGGTAGTGTCTGGTGGTGCACCTGTTGGCACAGGACTCCTGAGTCTCCCGCATGATGTTGTGTGGGGATTGCCAACCCAGAAAGGCAGCTGAGGTAGTGTGCATGAGTCCTACCTATATCCAGTGCAGCGCCTCCACCTCATCAGGATCTCTGCGTCCGCAGGAAGATGTGACTGATGAGGAACTCCTCTGTGGTGCCTCCTCCTGTGCAAGAACTTCACACCCACACAGCAAGGATTTGTTGAACTTGAGCATCTTTATTGTAGTTGCGGTATGGGCTAGATGCCCCTCGCAGTGATAGACTCAGCCGCACATCTCGGCGCGTGATCCCTTCAAAGGTACACCCTCCCAATGGAGTGGGATCCCCTCTCCCCTCAGGGAGATCACCCCTGTGCCAGGTCCCTGGACACAGTATGGCGTTAACAACTTGATGCTGATTTATCAGTATAGGGCCACTAGTTACAGCACTGGAGCCCTCTTTCCCGAGGTCTCAACGCAGACCTGCTCCTTACTCCAACACACTAACTTTGAGCAGTGCTGTGCCTTATATCTCTCAGGAGGCAGGCACATCTCTGATGTCACTAATGGTGGACTCAGAGTATGTAGCCACTCCCATCCACACATAGGGCACCTCACCAGGGTGTGAGGGCAAACCTCCATGATTACTGCTGGCATTCCCATAACTTACCAGGCCTTACTGCCAGCAGAAGAGGAAACTGCAGTCCATTTTACAGCATGGCTACATACACATCCCCGTCCACCTTTATCACCTGGGATCCTATTGATAACTGAGAGAGTTCAGCATCCATACCAGCATAAATATTCAAGTCTTTTTGTATGCACGGACACAAAAGAAATGGTATGGTCACTCCTTGGGCTCACCAAGCTCTATACAACTGAGGGTGTGGTTCACTGCATCCTGTTCTTTTCTTATGGGGAACAGAAGTTGCTGATTGCAGCTCACTGTGCTCCCTCCCCCTGGTGTTTATCACGTGAGTCTTTTTATCTCAACTTTATGGTGCTCGTTGTGAGCCGGTTGCTGGAAAAGACATTATACTACACTTATCTTACTCGGGTTGTCCATACACTTACCTTACTGGGGTTGTCCATAGCCCAGGTCTCAAGATCAGACTTTATTACCTTATTCCACCTGCCAGTAGGACTGTGTTTATTTCTGAGCGCCTGGTGGGTTAATCAATCAGATTCACCCGTTTGTATACATCTCTGATGTCACTAATGGTGGACTCAGAGTATGTAGCCACTCCCATTTACACATAGGGCACCTCACCAGGGTGTGAGGACAAACCTCCATGATTACTGCTGGCATTCCCATAACTTACCAGGCCTTACTGCCAGCAGAAGAGGAAACTGCAGTCCATTTTACAGCATGGCTACATACACATCCCCGTCCACCTTTATCACCTGGGATCCTATTGATAACTGAGAGAGTCCGGCATCCATACCAGCATAAATATTCAAGTCTTTTTGTATGCACGGACACAAAAGAAAGGGTATGGTCACTCCTTGGGCTCACCAGGCTCTATACAATTGAGGGTGTGGTTCACTGCATCCTGTACTTTTCTTATGGGGAACAGAAGTTGCTGATTGCAGCTCACTGTGCTCCCTCCCCCTGGTGGGATTCAGAGGAGGGGCAGACTCTATCAAGGAGGGGTTCTGGCTCTGAGAGGCAGGGTTGCAGACCTGCCTAAGACAAGTGAATGTGCTCACAAGTGATCTTTTTATTTGCTATGTACAATACGGTGGAGGTGTCTTGTTGCCTTTTTCACCCAACATAACTTAAAACTTGATGGTAAACCATACAGCCTTGAAAATTAGAAGCCAGCAGTACAACCAACTTCACACTGATGATACCCATTAAGGTTGAAACATGTCTGTGAATGGTTTCTCTGGCTTTGCATCGGATTCCCATGCTGTGCTTTAAAGCTGTGTTAACAGCGAGCATTAGCTTATAAGGGCTTCATGTAAGAATGGTTTTTCAGACAAAAGGTGACACATTGTGTGCTCATTTGCATGTAATTTCCCAGAATCCCTTGCTGCAGTGGAAACACTGTATGCTGATGATAATGGTGAAACTTCACCAGATCATACCTGGCAAACAGAGACAGCACACTTGAAGTAAGACAAAGTAGTATGTATTAAAACATAGGCACCACAACCAACCAACGTTTCGGTCCGCAGGATGGGAAGAAACGACCTAGGCGCAAATATGCAGGGAAAGAAAAAAAGAGAAAAACATCATAGGGCAGTATATCTGAGCAATTCAGGAGTTAGGTGGTAAGATATACACTTACAATTAATTCGGCAAAAATCAGCCTTTAATACCCAGTGGGACTCAGGAACTCTGCTTCTGGTGGTGATCTTTATTTTCTCTGTGTGTCCTCTAGATTTATACTTCACACGATACTCCAGACAGCTATTTCAGCATCACCATCAGCTGCTAGAAGATACCTTGCAAGGGATGGATCTCACAAGAGGGGGGGGGGGTGGGGGGAAATAATAGAAAAAAGGATAAAAAATAAGTATAATAAAGTAAAATAAGTATAAAACCTTTTAATAAAATCTATCTAAAAAACAACAAATGGTATTCAACTCACATGCTGTGAATCGAATTCAGGCAGTTGAGAGTTTAAGTGAGTCTCTCACACTCATGTCCGTAGAACGCCGGTTCTTTGCACTGTTCGCGTGTGCGGTTACTTCCGCATCACGTGCTCCGGCTCCGGCGAGACTCTATCTCCCACTGTAGTTAGTACGCTGCCTTTGCTCCGTTGCATAGGATCTGTCCACAGCGCGTCTCCAACTGCTCTGCCAATGCGTTTGCCCTACTCGTTTCTCCACTTGGGCTTCGTCAGGGGTTGCAGACCTGCCTAAGACAAGTGAATGTGCTCACAAGCGATCTTTTTATTTTATATATAAATATATATATATATATATTTATTCCAACTTCACCAGATCATACCTGGCAAACAGAGACAGCACACTTGAAGTAAGACAAAGTAGTATGTATTAAAACATAGGCACCACAACCAACCAACATTTCGGTCCGCAGGATGGGACCTTCTTCCAGGTAATACATTATCCCCATCCTTATCCCCTTCCCCCCCCCCCCCCCTGTCCTCTTATGTTTAAGGACCCTTAAATAACACCTGAATTGTTCATTATGTTTTTGGTCTTTCTCTTCATGACTCCTTTTATTTTTTATTTTTTTATATAAATATATATATATATATATATAAATATATATTATATATATATATATATATATATATATATATATATATATATATATATATATATATATATATATATATATTTATATCAGTCATAAAAAAAAGTGACCAACGTTTCAGTCCATTGAGGAACTGGCATAAGACCCCTAGGAAACTGAAACATTTGTCACTTTTTTTTATGACATATAAATATATATATATATATATATATATATATATATATATATATATATATATATATATATTTCTAAATTACCTTGTTTTTTTCTTATTATATTGATATTTTCACCCATTGCTGAGTGGTGGGGGTGATGGGGGGGGGGTAATTATACAACAACACTTTAATTTTGGGGGATTGATGATTCTTTGTACCTATAAGGGTTATATTCTTATCTATGTAGTATGCACCAAAGGAAAACTACTCCAACGTGTGGAAAGTACTATTAGTGGAGGACGCTGCACTGTACTTTCCACAGGTTGGAGTAGTTTACTTTTGGTGCATACTACATCCTTACATCAGAGGACTTTTGTGTTCTGCTCTTCCCCACCACTGACTGTTATATCCACTGGTCCTGGCCACCTATTTGTCATCACATCTGTGCTGACCTGCTGCTGTCACAGATTGTCTCAAATTATTGTTTTTTCTTCCACAATGTGAGTATAGGTCCTGGTCACCACTCATAGTTTTATTAAAGATTCCTCAATTTATAAAGTATTATGCTATGGAGCTGGCGCTTCTTTTTCTTTGTTTTATATATATATATATATATATATATATATATATATATATATATATATATATATTGTTCGACAAACCTATACATTTGCATGCCCCGGGCGAGTAGATTTAACATCGTGGCGAGCTCCTATTGGCCCAAGCAGTACACGTGTGGTACTAGGTGGCGAGTAGATTTTTGGGTGATTTGTCAACCACTGTATATATATATATATATACACAGTGGTCGACAAATCACCCAAAAATCTACTCGCCCAACCAAAAAATCTACTCGCCACCTAATCCCGCCCCCAACCCTGCCCCCAACTCCGCCCCTAGTCCCGCCCCCAACCCCGCTTTAAAATAAAATATATAAATAAAATACATTTAATAAATTCCTAGTCAGAACAACATTCATTTTTGACAAATGTATTTATTACATTATACTACAATTAGTCCTTGTTATGTGTGTGTGTGTGTGTGTGTGTGTGTGTGTGTGTGTGTGTGTGTGTGTAAGTGTGTAAATGTCTGATCTAGAAATAAAAGCCACAGGTGAATGACTAGTTTCCTGAACCCCTTAACCAGTGTCTGGACGTCCCCGCTTCACAATATCTAAAGCAGCAATCCCGCCTGGGATCTTACCTGATGCGCAGTCCCTCAATGTCCAGCTACCTCATTCCCGCAATGTTATAAGTTGGAAGGGAGGTGTTCCCTACCTGTCTTCTGGGTTAGGGGGGATTCTGATGTCTTCCGTGTGAAGCTTGAGTCAGATCTGGAAGAAAGCAGTATAAGTTATTTTGGTGTAGTATAGGACAGTTAAGATATATAGGGTAAATAAGATATTTAGATACAGAGAGGGGGAGAGAGAGGAAGAGAGGGAGAGGAAGAGAGGGAAGGAGAGGAAGAGGAAGAGAGGGAGGAAGAGGAAGAGAGGGAGGGAGATGAAGAGAGGGAGGGAGAGGAAGAGAGGGAGGGAGAGGAAGAGAGAAAGAGAGAGAGGGAGAAAGAGAGAGAGGGAGAGAGAGGGAGGGAGAGGGAGGGAGAGAGAGGGAGAGAGAGGGAGAGAGAGGGAGAGAGAGGGAGAGAGAGGGAGGGAGGGAGAGAGAGGGAGAGAGAGGGAGAGAGAGGGAGAGAGGGAGAGAGAGGAATAGAGAGAAATAGAGAGAGAGGAGAGAGAGAAAGAGAGAGAGGAGAGAGAGAAAGAGAAAAAAGAGACAGAGGAGGGAGAGAGAAAAAGAGACAGAGGAGGGAGAGAGAAAAAGAGACAGAGGAGGGAGAGAGATAAAGAGACAGAGGAGGGAGAGAGAGAAAGAGACAGGAGAGAGAAGGAGACAGTGGGGGGAGAGAAAGAGAGGGGAGAGAAAGAGAGAGGGGAGAAAGAGAGAGGGGAGAAAGAGACCAGAGAGAGGGGAGAAGGGGGAGACCAGAGAGAGGGGAGACCAGAGAGAGGGGAGACGGGGGAGACCAGAGAGAGGGGGGAGACCAGAGAGAGGGGGGAGACTAGAGAGAGGGGAGACGGGGGAGACCAGAGAGAGGGGAGACGGGAGAGACCAGAGAGAGGGGAGACGGGGGAGACCAGAGAGAGTGGGGAGACCAGAGAGAGGGGGGAGACCAGAGAGAGGGGAGACGGGGGAGACCAGAAAGAGGGGAGACGGGGGAGACCAGAAAGAGGGGAGAAGGGGGGAGACCAGAAAGAGGGGAGACGGGGGGAGACCAGAAAGAGGGGAGACGGGGGGAGACCAGAGAGAGGGGAGATGGGGGGAGACCAGAGAGAGGGGGCAGGGGTGACTGACTGACCGGGACAGGGGTGACTGACTGATCGGGGCAGGGGTGACTGACTGACCGGGACAGGGGTGACTGACTGACCGGGGCAGGGGTGACTGACTGACCGGGGCAGGGGTGACTGACTGACCGGGGCAGGGGTGACTGACTGACCGGCGCAGGGGTGACTGACTGACCGGGGCAGGGGTGACTGACTGACCGGGGCAGGGGTGACTGACTGACCGGGGCAGGGGTGACTGACTGACCGGGGCAGGTGACTGATTGGGGGGGGTACCTCTGGTGTCACACACATACTCCCATACACATTCTCCCATATATATATATATACACACACACACACACACCCATATATACACACACACCCATATATACACACACACCCTTATATACACACACACACACACTCCCATATATATACACACACACACACTCCCATATATACACACACTCCCATATATACACACTCTCCCATATATACACACTCCCATATATATACACACTCCCATATAAACACACACTCCCATATATACACACACTCCCACATATATACACACTCCCACATATATACACACTCCCACACATATACACACACTCCCACATATATACACACACTCCCACATATATACACACACTCCCACATATATACACACACTCCCACATATATACACACACTCCCACATATATACACACACTCCCACATATATACACACACTCCCATATATACACACACTCCCACATATATACACACACACTCCCACATATATACACACACACACACACTCCCACATATATACACACACACACTCCCACATATATACACACACACACACTCCCACATATATATACACACACACACTCCCACATATATACACACACACACACACACATATATACACACACACATATACACACACACTCTCTCCCCCCTACACACACACACACACACACACACACACACTCCCCCCTACACACACACACACTCCCCCTACACACACTCTCTCTCTCCCCCCCCCTTACTCACCATGGATCATTGTGGTCTCCGGTCTCTGTGACAGCCGAGGAAGCGGCAGGCCGGGTGTCGCACTCGGCCTCGGCGGCTGTCGCTGCGGGTCACTGGGTGGCAGTGAGGGATCTGGACACAGGGGAGAGAGGAGTGGGGGGGCTAGTGATGCGGCTGGTCACCGGAGGCCGGGGACACGGAGTTGGAGGTGAGATCGGGAGTGAGTGGGGAGATTTGGGGTGTCGGGGGTGTCACGGGTGTCGGGGGGGAGATTGGGATGTCGGGGGGGGGGGGGTCACGGGTGTCGGGCGGGAGATTGGGGTGTCGGGGGTGGTCACGGAGGCCGGGAGAGATTGGGTGAGGGGGGGTTACGGAGGCCGGGAGAGATTGGGGTGAGGAGGGGGTCACGGAGGCCGGGAGAGATTGGGGTGAGGGGGGTCACTGAGGCCGGGAGAGATTGGGGTGAGGGGGGGGTCACGCAGGCCGGGAGAGATTGGGGTGAGGGGGGTCACTGAGGCCGGGAGAGATTGGGGTGGGGGGGGCGGATGGCCCGATAGGAGGGGGGGCGACAGATGGCCCTGCAGGGGCCTGAGGCAGACAGGCGTGGAAGGGGCTGGCTGCCGGAAGGGGAGGAGTGGAAGCGCTGAGGAGGGAAAGTTGCTCAGAGAGCCGGAGGCGGGGTAATCTCCCCCAACAACATGAACCCGCCTCCGGCTTTTTTGTTTTTTTTCTCCAGCGCGAGCGTGGGAAAAACAGCAGCGCGAGCGCGGGAAATTTAAAAAACACACGTGTGCTGCTTGGGCCAATATTTACTCGCCCAGGGGTTAAATTCACATGCCCCGGGCGTGTAAATGTATATAATTGTCGAACACTATATATATATATATATATATATATATATATATATATATATATATATACACAGTGTTCGACAAACCTATACATTTGCTCGCCCCGGGCGAGTGGATTTAACCCCCGGGCGAGTAAATATTGGTCCAAGCAGCACACGTTTGGTACTAGGTGGCGAGTAGATTTTTTTGTGTGGTGAGTAGATTTTTTGGTGATTTGTCAACCATTGTATGTATGTATATATATATATATATATATATATATATATATACATATATATATATATATATATATATATATATATATATATATATATATTGTGACAGGGTCATTGACTCTGTATATGTTAGTAGGAGATGGCAGTATGCATGCTTTCCAGTAGACGAGGGGTTAACCAAGCTTATTAAGCAGTCCACAGGTGATTCAAATTAAGCTAGTTCACCTGCTTTAAAACAGGAAGAGGAAATGCCTCTGGAGCGGCAGTCTCTCTATGAGGCACAGAGAGAAGACAGAGGAGTGTTGACAGACAGACACAAGCTGCTCAGATTGATCCTGTCCCAAGGGGGGAATAAAGCTCCCAGGTAAGGAGCCAACTGGTTTTGTTGAACATTGTTGGGCTGGACTAGTTTAGCTAGCCAGCCAGGTAGTTAGCCTGCACTTTTGTTTAGTCAGTGCCCCGACCGGGGTTAGGTTTTTGTTTATGTTTTAATTTAAAGGGACAGTGTACCCATTGTTTTAGTTACCCTTTTTGGACAAATAAATCCACCAGCACTATTTCACCAGAAAAGTCGTGTTGTCTCCTCACTTACCACGGCCATCCTGCCACACGTGGTGTCAGAAGTGGGATGTCGAACACCCTGTAAAAGCGGCGGAGATACAGATTGCGACTGGTGGAACCTGTCCACACGGTAACTATCAGTATGGAGGACGTGGTGAAGGCCTTAGTACACAGCACCGCTGTGCAGCAGGAAGCTAACAAACAGGGGCTGGAAAGCATGGCTGCACAACGCAAGACAAACCGGATACTTGCAGCCCAGCTTGACGTTATCGCAGAAACACAGAAGGAGCTGATTGGACAGCTGGCCCAGATTAAAATGGACTCGACCAGTACGGCCCAGGTGCGGCCGTCCAGGCGAACATGTACCTGCAGAAAATGACGCCGCACGATGACGTTGAGGGATACCTCCGGTCCTTTGAGCGAATCGCTTCCCGGGAAAGTTGGGCCCGCTCCAAATGGGCTGGGATTATCGCACCCTTTTTACTGGGGGAAGCCCAAAAAGCATATTGTGACCTCGACGAAGAAGTCGCAGCAGACTATGACTGTCTGAAAAGCGAAATCCTTGCAAGGATTGGAGTGACTCCCGCAGTTTGTGCGCAGAGGTTCCATTCATGGAGATACCAGGAACAGACGCCAGATCCCAGTTATGGGATTTGATACACCTAGCGTCCAAGTGGCTAAAACCAGACTTATATAGCCCAGCTCGGATACTTGAGATGGTGGTGTTGGACTGCTTCACTCGAGCGTTACCCCAGGACCTTCAACAGTGGGTGGGGCAGGGAGATCCCCTCACTTGTGATGCCATGGAAGGCACAGTGGAGCGTTCTCTGACTACCTGTGAACTGTCACGCTCTCCTCGCACAAACAACCACCCACGTCCCAACACGAACGGTAGAGGCCAGCGCTGGCGCCAAGACCAACGACAGTTCACACGATTTGAGCGGGTGGAAGAAAACCCGGATAGGGACAGAAACTCTAAATCTCAGAAAGGGTTTCAAGAACGAACTGGGCCAATTGTTTGTTTTGAGTGTGGGGAGGCGGGACATATTAAGGCTCACTGCCCACAGTTGTCTGAGCCAATGGAGTGTGCGTATGGCTCTGTGGAGTCTGAATTTTGTGGGGTGGTAGGTATGACCCGCGAGGGAAAACGTACCCACAACTTCCTCACCACGGTGATTTTAAATGGTAAACCAATCTCCGCCCTGGTAGACTCAGGGAGTAATATTAACTTGGTATCTGGGAAGTTGGTTAAGCCTCTCCGGTTACACCAGGGTGAGAAGTTGCGGGTATTATGTGTACATGGGTCTACGCTTCCGTACACCACGACTGATAAAAGTGAAAGTCGAGGGGCAAGTCATCCAAACTACGGCAGCAATTGTACCAAAGTTACCCCATTCCCTAGTGTTAGGCTGTAATTTCCCTGGTTTTGACACCCTGATCAAAGGCCAACTCACCTTAAACAATCCTACTCAGGATGAGCTTTTTCCATTTACAGACCCTGAATTAGTCTCCGAGGTGTCTAAAACCCCTAAATCGAAACGAGAACGTAGGAAGGGGAAAAAAAGATGTACGCCCCCACCCCAGTTAGCACTGGTTACTACTCCTAATGGAGGGGGACCAGAGGGAGAGGAGTTCTCCGAGACAGGGCCTGTTGATGCTCAGGTGTCCGAGTTACCCGTGGAGGTAACCGGCCAAACTCCAGATGAGGAAGGTTTTGGAAGTCTAGAACTTTCCCTGACTAACTTTGGTAGGGAACAGGCTAATGATCCCCAGTTGAAAAATGGGGTTAGCCAGGCGGTAGACATTAATGGGGTCCCGGTAGAAGGAACCACCAAGGAATCCTATCCATATTTTTATATTAAAAATGATTTGTTATACCATGTGAGCCAAGAGGAGGGCCAAGAAATAGAAAAATTGCTAGTGCCCAGTTCATTAGTAAGGAAGGTCCTAGAGCTAGCACACTCTCACTTATTGGGGGGTCATCTGGGAGTAGAGAAGACACAGGAAAGAATCCTAAAAAGATTTTACTGGCCAGGGATATATACTGCAGTAAAGAGATTCTGTGCCTTTTGTCCCGAGTGTCAGTTGACAGCCCCCCGACCAAGTTTGAGGGCCCATTGATCCCTATGCCTATTATTGAGATCCCATTTGAGAGGATCGCCATGGATATAGTGGGTCCCTTGGAGAAATCTGCCAAGGGTCATCAGTACATCCTAGTGATCTTAGACCAGGGGGGCGCAAACTTTTTTCCCTGCGCCCCCCTGACGGCTGTCCCCTCGCTCCCGCGCCCCCCCCAACTCCAACTTACCCGCGCTCCGGCGTAATGACGTCATGTTGCCATAGCAACGTGACGTCACATGACCTCGCAGCGTCATTTTGACGCCGCGTTGCCATGGCGCCGCAGGGAGGAAGCCGCCGGAGCCACGGTAAGTTAGGTTTACAGAGGCCCTGCAGCTCCCCCGGCACTTAATTTAAGTGCCTTCGGGAAGCGCGCGGGGCCTCTGTAAACCCCGCGCCCCCCGTCGGCAGTGTTGCGCCCCCCCTGGGGGTCGCGCCCCACAGTTTGCGCACCGCTGTCTTAGACTATGCCACTCGCTATCCAGAGGCGCTGCCTTTACGTAATACTTCCTCCAAAGCTATAGCTAAGGAATTGTTACAGGTATTCTCCCGACTCGGGATACCGAAGGAAATTTTGACAGATCAGGGTACCCCGTTTACATCTAGGCTTATGCGAGACTTATGTGTGGAGCTAAAAATACAGTCCCTAAGAACCTCTGTTTACATCCGCAAACGGACGGACTGGTAGAACGATTTAATAAGACGTTGAAGATGATGTTGAGAAAGGTGGTTGCTAGTGATGGGAAGAACTGGGACACCTTGTTGCCTCTACAGGGTTTTCCCCATTTGAACTCCTGTATGGGAGACACCCAAGAGGGACTCTGTATAGCCTCAAAGAAGAGTGGGAGCAACAAGCTGTTCCAGGGAAAAATGTCATCCAATTTGTGGAAGATTTAAAAGAACGATTTCATATTACTCCCATAGTCAGACAACATTTAGAAGAGGCACAGAGGGCCCAACAGAACCTTTACAACAGACAGGCTACGGTTTGCAGCTTCCGACCAGGGGACCGAGTAATGGTTCTTGTTCCCATGGCCGAAAGCAAGCTGTTATCACATTGGCAAGGGCCATATGAAGTTCTAGAACAGGTCGGCCCGGTGATTTATAAAATTCGGCAGCCATATCGGAGGAAGGTAGAGCAAATCTATCACATAAATCTATTAAAATCCTGGAAGGATAGAGAGGTATGTCTGACGGTAGTAGCTAATAAATCTGGGAAAGGGGAGGATCCACTCGTTCGAATATCGGCAGAACTCACTCCTGAACAATACAGAGAAGCTGTAGACTTGGTAAAAAGGAACAGGGATGTATTTTCCAGCGTACCAGGGAAAACTAGGGTGATTTCCCATGATATCGTCACCAAGCCAAGCGTAGCCATTAAGATAAGACCTTATAGGATCCCAGAAGCCAGAAGAGGGGCTATTCAGTCAGAGGTAAAGAAGATGCTAGAGTTAGGGGTAATTGAGGAGTCCCATAGTCAATGGTCCAGCCCCATTGTCTTGGTACCTAAGCCAGATGGGTCAATACGGTTCTGTAATGACTTTAGAAAAGTCATTGAAGTCTCGAAGTTTGATGCCTATCCTATGCCGCAGGTAGACGAGTTAATTGAGAGGTTGGCGAGGGCCCGTTTTCTAACCACTTTAGATCTTACAAAGGGTTATTAGCAAATTCCCTTAACAAGTTCAGCAAAAGAGAAAACAGCCTTCTCCACACCTGATGGCCTTTCCCAGTATACTGTCTTACCCTTTGGCCTTCATGGGGCACCTGCAACCTTCCAAAGGTTGATGAATAAGTTGTTACACCCACACTCGAACTACACCTCAGCGTACGTAGACGATGTGGTAATTCATAGTCCAGATTGGGACTCACATCTACAAAAGGTTGAGGCAGTGTTGAGAACCTTTCGGGAGGCGGGTCTTACAGCCAACCCAGCTAAATGTTCAGTCGGCCTAGCAGAAGCAAAATATCTTGGCTATGTTGTGGGAAGGGGGACAGTAAAACCTCAGCTCAATAAAGTCAAAGCCATTGAGAATTGGCCCCGTCCCCTTAAAAAAAAACAGGTTAGGACATTTCTAAGCATTGTAGGTTACTACAGGCAATTTATGCCCCATTTTGCAACCCGGGCTGTTGACAGCCACCATCAGATTTAGTAAAGGCAAAGGCACCTGATGTTGTAAAATGGAACAGTGATGCGGAGACCGCATTTTTAGACCTACATACAGCACTCTGTAGTCACCCAGTCTTGGTAGCCCCGGATTTTACGAAGGAGTTTTTACTGCAAATGGACGCCTCCAAAGTAGGTCTCGGAGCAGTACTGTCCCAGTTTGTAGGAGAAGAGGAACACCCGGTCCTCTATTTAAGTCGCAAATTGTGTCCCCGCGAGCAAAGATATGCCACAGTAGAAAAAGAGTGTTTGGCCGTAAAGTGGGCAACAGACACGTTGAAGTATTACCTTTTAGGCAGGTCTTTTACGCTCGTTACAGTTCACACACCCCTACAGTGGATGTATAGAAATAAAGAAAAGAACTCGAGAGTTACCGGTTGGTTCCTGTCGTTGCAACCTTTCAACTTCAGAGTACAACATCGGCCAGGCACACTACACGGTAATGCTGATGCACTCTCTAGGGTGCACAGTCTCGGTGCACAGGCCGCTCCACTCGGTAACGTTACGCTGGGAAGGGGGATATGTGACAGGGTCATTGACTGTATATGTTAGTAGGAGATGGCAGTATGCATGCTTTCCAGTAGACGAGGGGTTAACCCAGCTTATTAAGCAGTCCACAGGTGATTCAAATTAAGCTAGTTCACCTGCTTTAAAACAGGAAGAGGAAATGCCTCTGGAGTGGCAGTCTCTCTCTCAGGCACAGAGAGAAGACAGAGGAGTGTTGACAGACAGACACAAGCTGCTCAGATTGATCCTGTCCCAAGGGGGGAATAAAGCTCCCAGGTAAGGAGCCAACTGGTTTTGTTGAACATTGTTGGGCTGGACTAGGTTAGCTAGCCAGCCAGGTAGTTAGCCTGCTCTTTTGTTTAGTCAGTGCCCCGACCGGGGTTAGGTTTTTGTTTACGTTTTAATTTAAAGGGACAGTGTACCCATTGTTTTAGTTACCCTTTTTGGACAAATAAATCCACCAGCACTATTTCACCAGAAAAGTTGTGTTGTCTCCTCACTTACCACGGCCATCCTGCCACAATATATATACACAGAATTGTATACATTCCATTATAAGATATTTGTAACATATTTGGCATATATTCTCCCTTATTACCCCTATTTAGACCCTAATTCAACATGCAGGGATGCTGCTCCTTCGTGTCAGGGAAGCTGTGAGCTCCACCCAAATGAATGAAAAGTGGCTTAACATCCTATACAGTAGTGGACTTAGAGATGTGTGACACTGTCCCTACTGTAGTTGCTACATTTCTTGCAGGTTTTCTACAAAAGCTGAACAGGACTAAAACAAATTGCTATATCACTCTTAGTTGCTGCAGGAATTTGAGAAATTCTGCACCACTGCAATCCACACCCTGCAACAGGGCAAGGGGGAGAGAACTTATTGACATATACTCACCAAAATACTTATCTATATGTAGCACTGTTTCCCTCTGAACACAGAAGCTACTACTGCTGTATGTACCTGTATGGCTCGCAGGAGCCTAAGCCTCCGCACTGAGAGCCTGGGGTATATATGTATATTCGCAATCTCGTGGTGCAACGCCTCCACCTGAGAGGGATCCCGACAGGGCGGGAGGGGGGCGGGAGGGGCCCCTCACAGGACACAACCCAATAACACACAGTTGGTATGATAAAATAAGAATAAACTTTACTGTACATATATATCGCTTATCACTCTATAAATTCCCCACAGTATAACACTCCACCTCCAGAAAGTGTAACCTCTTCCCACCACTGTGTACCTCCCCACACCGTGTCCACAGTATAACCCTTGTCCCGTGGTCAGCGCTGCCACTATGTGTGAGTACTCAGTTGGTGCACATGTGTAACAATACCTGCCCAGTGCGATGGCACCTGAGCGTTCAAATCTCTTCAAAAAGGATCCGACGACCTCCTGGGCGACGTCCAGTTCCACCAGCATGATGTTCTGTCAGGGCAGTCCACCCTGAGTATCATCCCGCTCTCTCTGCGGAGTAGGCCTGATCCCAAGCCTCTTTGCGGGAAGCGCAGCGTCCGCTGTGTCCCTTACTGTCACTGCGTATAACACTAAGGGGCAGGGTCCCTAACCTAGGGCTTGTCCCTGAAGCACCACAACCTGTAATATGGCTCAGGACCTATCTGGGGCCTAGGGGGGCTGCTGGCCTAATGCAGTGGGTCACAGACCCCTGCACTCACCTCCTACCCCTAACTCTTCCTGGTCCTGACTGACTAGCGTAGGCTCAGTTACTGTACAGCTCCCTATTTCCCTGCCTAGGAGGATCCTAACACCCTATTGGTTCCCTGGCATCAGGTGGTAGTCCCAAAGGCTCGTGGGACTTGTAATCCCTGCTAATAGCCTTCTCCTATTGGTGGGGCTATTTACTGCGCATGCGCGCCCTGCCTCAGTGCCTCCTGTTGCGCATTTACACTGCGCATGCGTGCGCACAATCTAAGATGGTGGCGCCCTACTGAGGGAGCCACCGGTGCGCTTCGCGACGCGCTCGCCGGCTCCACTACTGCCCGGCATCCGCCCTGCACTCAGAAGACACGTGCACAGCGCGCACGCGCACCCGCACCTCCCCCCCTCCCCCACGATCGGCCGCCCTATCCCGACCGCCGCGGTGAGCAAGGAGGGGGGTGTCGCCACTCTGAGGGGGACCTGGCTACATATACAACATGTGGAGAGATACCTGTGAACATGAGCTAAGATATGTGGGAAATAAGACTGAATATGCAAACGAGCAACTTTCATTACGCAAATAGACTTATTTTCCAGGTATCTCAGGTGTGTTCACAGCCAACGGACTAACTGACAGGGTCGAGCCAAGGGTCCATTTCACATGGTTTACCAATTGCTGCGAAAATTTTGCACATCTGTCGACTTAGCCTCCCCAAATCACCAGCACGTGGGGAAAAAATGAATACCTTTGTACATTGACAATAATGATACCTATTTATCAGGGCGATCCCCTAATTTGCTGAAAACATATATATTTTTTCTCCCTGCAGAGAGTTTCATGAAGCCAATTAAAGATTTAAAAAAAAAAAAAAAAACCTCCCTGATTTTCCTCTCAAATCTCACGAATAATTTGTACTGAAGCTTTTGGACACAAGATAAAAATGCCTGTGGCAATTGTGCTCGCCAGCTTTTGTGTTGCCCTTAAACTGGCATCAGGGCATTGCGGTGGTTAAGAAAATCAGAGATGGGAAATCTCATGTACATTGGAGACAAGTTACAGAGACAGCCACCAACAAAGTTGACATAATGCTGCCTTTGTCAGCAGCATGCAATGTTCCTTTAGGTTAACAAAGCCTGTCTAGCTTCTTCGTGATCTATTTTCCCTATTGCTCCTTGTGCCCGAAATCACTTGAAACTATTTCCCCCCCCTTGTTTCAGGAAGTCATTGTCACTGCTGTGTCTAGGGTGCAGCCGTCAATGTCGTTCCCCATGGCAACACACACATTAGCGATGTGTCTACTGATTATGCAACAGATGATGGCTCTAAAGCTGCACAAAGTACTTATCCCATGTGTGGAAAAAATTACGTTTTGATAATCTTAGGCTCTGAAAGCTTTGTGGTATAAACATGTCACTGGGGACAGATAACTATATCAGTGCTGAAAGGGCAACACAAATAAGGAGAAGAGGTGGCATGTTAACCCCTTTATGCCAGTGAGGCTGCCAGTTTTGCAATGTGTTGCCAGCTCCTCAGGTATTAATGGGACTGGATCATCGTGTGATGATGAAGTCAGGTTGGCAATATTGTGTTGCGTGACAATACATGGCAAAACACAGTGATTATGTTCATTATCCAGAATCCTTGCCTGTAGTGGAAGATGTTTGATTATGGGTTAAGGCAGGTTTAGATATCTGTCTGACATATGTGACTGTGCTCATAAGTGTTCTTTATCCTCTGAAATACATTTAGGTTCCCCCTATATCCCATGTAGCACCTGTTCTCTCCACACCCCCCCCCCCTCCCACATGAGATCTGGCCACTACATGGGTATTTCACCGGTACTGTAGCTCACCTGCTGGTTACAGGAGGTCTGAGTTGCTCCGCAGAAGTTGTGTGGGAGCGGCAGGTGAGGCTTTTCCTCCTAGGGTGCAGCGCCTCCATCCCATCAGGATCCTGCTAGAAGCAGGATGGTCCCCACAGGCAATTCTCTTCTCCACAGACAACACAGCATGTTGGGTACAACATAGTGTGGGAAGACACACACTAATCAACCACACCTGGCTGAAGTGTGATGAATGAGAAGTAAGGAGTAACGGCAGTGTTTGCCTGATCGCTGTGCGATCGCCTGTGCTAATCACCAAGGGGGCAGTTCAACGTAATGGATATAAAACATATTTTTAAAATAACTAGTGCAGTAAGGTTCCTTACAAAGTTTCAATCACCCTAATATTAACTGTCTCACATATTTGTATCTTGTGAAAAAATTAAGATGTATGCATTTTCCCACGAACACTGGATCCAAAACAGCTACTAACGTTTATTTGTTTGATACTGTAATAATAAATACAAAAAACACAGCGCAAACCTGGTAGCTGACCTGTAGACCCCCCCCCCCCCCATATACATTTTTTTATTAGTATGTGTAACAACCCTATCCCCACCCAGCATTAGAGATAGGGTTCACTATGAAAATGGAGGAATACCCGGTATATAAATTCTCTGTCACTTTAAACAGGGTTTGTACCTGAATAAAGGTGCAGGTGCTCAGCGGTCACCTGTTGCATCTCAGGGTAGATGGATCCACACTGGCTTGTATGAGGAGTGGTGAAGGAACACACAGGGTGCCAGAATCTTTTAACTTGGTTTATTTGAACAGCAACTTAAGACATCAACAGAACTGGGTTTCAGCACTCTGGGACGCTGGACTCCAGTTTCCTCTTGCTGTGAGATTTTGGAGTGACTCACTCTCCCTTAGAGTCTCTTGCCCTGCCCAGGACAGATCAGGGGATTACCCACTGAAACTCCTAGCAGGCCCCTCCAGGACTGTCCTCATGAAAACCTCAAGATGGGGAACTACCCTCAACTTTAGAGTAGGGTTACTGGGTTCCACTGTTCCATAACACCCCTCCCCCCAACCCCCCTCCTAACACTGGGAACCTTTGCCCTAGCACTTAAAACAAAGGATCCAGAGAGCCTGGAGACCTACCCAAATCCTCCTAGATGGTCAAGGATCTTCTTGATGTTAATTTGGGTCTTCCCTGATGTTATTGGATCCTCCCTTTAATTGGATCCCAACCTTGTTATACCCAAATGGATGTGGTCAACAACCCACCCCAGTAACTTTACAGTAGATTACATGTTGCAATATAGTCACACCATGTCAGATAACCCTTTCTAGCATATTCTAGAAAGAAGGCGTGGCTAACTTAACCTTTAAAGTGCAACATTATTAGAAACAGTGTATAACCATTGAGGTCTAGTGAGGATTTAACCCCTACCCTGCCTGCAGGGACTACAACTGACATAAGAGATTTCAAACTTTTGCCGGGTACTACATATGTAATAAAAGATCAATACACAGTATACATATGAAACAGATGGACAACACTCCCCTCTACCTCCTATCATATAAGGTACATGTCAATCAAAGACACTTCCCAGTGATGGTTAATGCACAGTACCTTGTACACTCGGTGGGTGTTTACATAAATTCTATTTGTCAGTAGTAACCAATAAGCAGGTCAGCAAAGGGGTGGCCAACTCCAGTCCTCAAGAGCTACAAATAGGTCAGGTTTTCAGGATATCCCTGCTTCAGCACAGGTGGCTCAATCAGTGGCTCGGTCAAAGAGGACTAGGGTTGACTACCCCTGGTTCAGTATTAACGTCAGCTTTGAATGAATGGCAAACAGTCTTATCACCAAATAATTGGTGGGTAGGATTAATGCAAATCCAGAATCCGGTGCTCAAAAGACCACACAAACAAATGTAGCCTAGCCTCCCGGCCGCTACTTCTTTTCCTGGACTTTTCCAGTGTAAGTCCTGTTAGGTGCAGGCAGTGGAGGGGTAATTGCTTCAACAAGGTCTGTGTGCTTTTGCAGCCTTGGATGTATCTGCAATATCCAAGGGCGGGCCTTAGCAACAGCCAGAGAGTGCCAGCCTAAGGGAAGGATACTAATTGGTTCATCTGTAATGTATGATGACCAATGAGTATTCAACCTGCTCTGTTAAGGGGCAGAGTTACAATCACCAACCCCAGGTTCTAAATTCTGGCACTTTCCTAAATTCTGGGTCTCTCTTTCCTCCCCTGCGGAGTGAATACATCTACCTCTGTCTCACTAGGAGGCAGAGGGAGAGTCCATAAGGCATGGTCTGGGCCTCAAGCCTTAACCATGGCTTTGCAAGAAAAGAAAGGTAGAAAAGGATGCATCTAATCTGTTGTAACATCTGCATGCAATAAAGATTCAGTTGTACCAGAACCTGTGTGAGTAAATGTCCCCTATGTACTGTCGCGGCCGAGTTTATTCTAACATTTACCCGGTCTCGGCCACGACAGATACCGGGCGCGCGCTGAGGTGTCCCGTGCGCGCGCCGGAACCTCGGAGGATCGGTCCTCCGATCGAGGCATCCCCCTCCCCTCTCCGGGTCCACCGGGTTCCCCGGAACCCCCCACCGCCATCCCCCACATCTCAGGACACCAGGGCTCTCTTCGGGGAGCCCTGGGCACGCACGCCGTGCGCGCACGCTCCCGATGAAGCGTGACCGCGCATCGGTGACGCACGGCACGCCGAGGGAATTCAATTACAAAGCCGGAAAACCTCGCGCTTGCGGCTCTAACAGAATGAGGTTAAAGTGTGTCGCCTCTGTAGAACAAAGGTGTCAGAATGGGCCATCCCTGCTATCACAGAGGATCCATGCTGACTTGAGGCGCTACACCGAGGAAGATCTAAGGTAATCTGCGACCCTGACCTGTTTTTCCCCACAACACCACGGAGCACTCAGCCCTCCTGTTTACCAACAAGTATAGCACAACACCTAGGAAGTAGCCAGATAAGAAGCAGACCTTCCCCCCCCAATATCACTTAGGGTGGGGGTATAACAGCTACACAAATAATACAGTGATGATAGTCCAGTTCAATGTTTATGCATATAATGATCTCCGCTGCTGCTACTGCATATGAGTCCATAAACGTATAGCGCAGCGTTTTTGTCCACACTGAGTGTGATCGAGATGGTACGTGAGTATATATAAAAGCCAAATCCCACTTACAAAGGATGGAGACAGTTGAGGGTGTCCTGCAAGAGCAGAACTACCGACGCTGTCAATCCACAAAACATAAGAAGGGGTAAGCAGGTAAAACACCTGGCTTAGAGCTAAAGCACACTAATGTTGAAGAACTCACTTGTAAACTCCTCATGGTCCGGCCGCTGCGATGACTCCCGTCAGGCGCGCTCCCAGGCTTCAATACATGAAGGGAGAGATCCAAATAGAAATAGCCGGTGCACAGCCAAAATAGCAAAGCTAGGACGTGGTGACCAAAAAGTTATTTATTGATTAAAAAACATCCAGAGGATTACCAGACTAATACCTTATTTTTTTTTAACCAATATACAGTATAAGTTTTTTGGTCACCACGTCCTAGCTTTGCTATTTTGGCTGTGCACCAGCTATTTCTATTTGCATCTCCCCCTTATCACCAAATAAGCATGAAAGAGTGCAAAAATCCTCAGAAGCATATGTTTACCGTGGAAAGGGTAACAGTTTAAAAATGATCAAAATATACTAATAACCTGTTATTTTTTTTGGTATGTCTATCAGCTACATTTTACCTGTCCTTGATTCACTTTAGTTCTTGGCAGGATTGCCCCTTTAACTTTGTTGATGGTGAGCCAGACAAGAACGAAAAAAGCGAGCAATTGCAGGAAAATGAACATTAGTTTTGGAGCAGTGTACAGTGTATGTTTAACACACAAATAATCAGCCAAGATTATATAAAGCCCCCTATTATTGCACTCTGGATAGGTGACAAAATGAGTGTATTGTCATATCATTAAAATCCCCAAATGTGTTGGGGAACGCGTGACGTCATTACGTTGACGTACACGCGGTTTGTGAGAGGAGACACGGCTAGCTCCAGACACTTCACGGGGCTGAAGCTGCTGTTGCACTAGACGCAGGACACTGAAAATCAGGTCGTATTTTGCCTCACTGAGTCCTCCTTATACTTTGTCTTGCGGTGTTCCAAATTTACTTTGGCAATTTGGTTTATCACCACACATGATTGTGTGGGACTTTGCAGCTCCACACAGCCTCGGTTTATTTACAGCTGTGTGTTTTGAACATTACCTGTTCACGTTTTCGTTCCGTGCCCCCACACATTTGGGGATTTAATCTATGCATTCTTGTGCATTTTTATGGTGTCTCGTCGTTTTTACAGTATTCTATTAAAGTATTTCTTATTTACATTTGAGTGTGACCTGTTGCGGTTTACCCTATTTAGGGAATAGGTTATTTTGTGGCCTTCTATGATATGACAATACACTCATTTTGTCACCTATCCAGAGTGCAATAATAGGGGGCTTTATATAATCCTAGCTGATTATTTGTGTGTTAAATATTGTGTCTTTTCCCTTGCTTCCCTTATATAAGGCCTGTCACATCTCATTTTATCCCAAGAAGCCATTGGATCAACATCTCCTGGACTCATTGGATTACAAAGAAGAGAAGAAAAGAAGAAAGAACTCACCGGAGATTCCTCTTCAATTAACTGAGGATCATGGACTTCTGCGCATCATTGCTGTTGAGGATCATTGAATCGTGGGGCAAGAGTTGGTGCCGGAGTTGAATGAGGACGGTGAATTATCATCCCGACAAAGGTAAGATTGTATTTTATTGATTCTATTTGATTAAATACCGTATTTTTTAGGATGCCCATTGGCTGGCAATGGCTTTATCTATGCTCCTTTCAGGGTATGGATAAGTACAAAGACAATCAAAGCATTTTTTGGCAAATGTTTGTTTTTATTTAATTGTCATGCATTGTATTTTTTGTTATGTTTTTTTTTAGGTTGCCCATTCATTGCCCATGTGTCAATCCATGTCCATATTGTGGGCATGGTTTTACCACAGTCACAATCAATGGGTTTACTGGCAAATGTTTATCTTGTATTGGACTATTATGTAAATGTTATTTTATTGTGTATTTCTTTTATTTTGCAAAGAAATTGGCAAACTTGCTGGTAGCCATTTTTGGTTACTTGTGCCTTTGCCCATTTATATGTATGGTGATGGGGAGGGTGGTTAGGCCTCCCGGGTGGGTATTGGGGGTGTGTTAACCCCTTAATTACTATAGGGGTTAATAACAGCTACGGTAATTAAGGGGTTAGTGGCCAGTAGTTAGTTTTTTAATGTTAAGGTTGCTGCCCACGGAAGACTCCAGAGGACATAGATGAGGATGAGGACGGCCATCATCCTGGCAGGGGTAAGTACAACTTTAATTTACTATATGCTGGCTGGGTAACGTAGAGGGGGTGGGAGAAAGTTGGAGTCGCCCAGGGTAGGTGTTTATGACTACCGGGTATGTAGCAGGGTGTTTAACCCCTTCATTACCTTAGAGGTAGCAACCGCTAAGGTAATGTAAGGGTTACTCCTCCTTCAACACTTCTGGTAGACATAAATACCCACCACGGGCCAAATACCAACTTCACCCACCCCCTCTACCCCTAATAAACCAGGCACTGGTATTTAACACCTTCATTACTTTAGCGGTTAGCCACCCGGCTTCAATCTGATATAGTAAAAATAAAAGAATTTATTCAAAACCATATTGCGGGTCCCATCTCACCACCCTTGAGGTGCGCTATCAGAACTTGTGAGTTGCAGCCCCGATGTGTGTATTGAAGTTACCTGAATAGCTAGATTTCTGGAAAAATGCTCAGTTTCATATTGCAAGATTTCTACCGATCGGGAAGAAGCCGTTTTCTAGCGAGTTTGGCATATTATCAGAGCTCTCTGAATAGCTACACTTGTAAACTCACTAAAAAAGTGCTCAAAACTGTTGGTAAGTCACTTATCGAAGTTTACTGAATGGGCCCCTTATTCTGCTCTCTCAAACTCACCACAACTTGAATCAGACCCAAATACGAACAAATATCGGAAACTAAGGATGGGCAGGTTTACTTGTTTGAAATCTGAACTTTAATAATTCGGATGTTCAAGTCCAGAACACACTTTTTCAAAACACGAGCCAGAACCCGAGAACAATGAACTGGGTGAACTTTTGGGTTTGTGAAATGAAAATCTCCTGAATTTATGCACAAAAGTTGGAAATTACCAAAAATACAAAAATAAATAAGAATGTTCCTGCTTATTTTAAATGTTTCCCCATAATTTTCTACAAAACCAAAGCCAACGGAGTTCTGGGAAAACGAAAACATTTTTTATAACCAAAACACTAGAAGTTCCCACCCTTAACAGAGGTCGAATGGACGTTCTCTATATATTCAGAGGCATTCAATTGCAATTTTTGCCTTTGGACTATATTGAATATGCACTAAAATACATGTGTTGTCACTATAGGATACTATTAATTTTTATTTACATAAACTATTAGGTATACCACAAACCTACCGTTCCATTTTGGGATTTTTTAAGTAAAAAGGGATGTTATTTTAATTTCATTTTCAGAACAATAAATCACACAGGGGTTCATTTCACATTGATCCACAATTATACCAAAAAATTAAAATCAAATCAAAACCCCCCAAAAATCATGTAGCGTGAGGTGAGGTGGTGTCAAGTGTTGATGTACGGCTGGAGTGGATCCCAGTGGCAGGAATAGCAGGGAGCGTAGTCAGGGTCACAAGCAGAGGTTGGAGGCAGGCAGCAGATAGCGTGGTTGGGGTCACAAGCAGAGGTCGGAGGCAGGCGGCAGATAGTGTGGTTGGGATCACAAGCAGAGGTCGGAGGCAGGCGGCAGATAGTGTGGTTGGGATCACAAGCAGACAGACAACAGCAATAGCAACAACAGCAATAGCAACAATAGCAGTGAATACAGGAACCTAGCAGGAGCCAGTATAAACAGAAAAGGAAGGGACAGGAAAAAGAGGTTTAAATAGGCAGACTAAGAGGTAGAACACATATGCCCAGGTGGCAGATTTCTGGGTCTGGAATGTTCTTTGAGAGAGCTAGCAGAGTGGCAGCAGTCCCGGTGGATAAGCATGGGTACTGCAGGCTAGAACATGACATTACTCCCCCTCCCAAGAGCGTTCTCCAGACGATCTTTCCTAGGCTTGTCTGGATATCTCTGGTGGAAAGCTCTGACTAGTCGTGGAGCATGTACGAAATCTTTGGGTTTCCAGGACCTCTCCTCTGGGCCACAGTCCCCCCCAGTGGACCAGGTTCTTTAGTCTCCCTCGGTGTAACCTGGAGTCCAAAATTCTCTCCACAATGAATTCCTCTTCGTTATCCACGGACAGGGTCAAGGGGAGGAAAAATCCATCTCGGAAATGGATTCTCCCGAATGTTTTCATCAGGGAAGTATGAAAAACAGGGTGTATTTTGATGGCCTCTGGAAGCTCTTATCTAAAGGACACTGGATTTATTAGTGCTGAAATGCGAAATGGCCCGATGTATTTTTGTTCCAATTTAATGGTTGGAACCTTTAATCGTAGATTTCTCGTAGAAAGCCAGACCTTATCCCCAATGTGAAATTCTGGGTAGGGTCTGCGGTGTTTGTCTGCTGCTCTTTTGTACCGTACTTGAGCCTCATGAAGGGTCTCTTTGAGGGTCTCCCGGATGTCTCGCAGAATTTTCAGTTTCTCTGTAACTGCCGGAATGGGGCCCGAAGATGGAAAACGAGGAATAAAGGTTAGATAAAATCTAAAATTTGAGAAGGGACTCTTCTGTGTCGATGAGTGATGTGAGTTTTTGTATGAAAACTCAGTTACCGGAAGAAAATCAATCAAGTCATCCTGGAGATGGCAAACAAAACATCGTAAGAATTGGTCCAATGTCTGATTGGTCCTTTCGATCTGGCCATTGGCTTGTGGACGATAAATTTAAACGAATTTCTAGAGAGGAACAGAAAGTCCTCCAAAATGTTTAAGTGAATTGCTCCCCTCCATCAGATATGATCTCATCTCGAGCCCCGTGGAGCCGGAATACCTCTTTCATGATCAACTTGGCTGTCTTGTCTGCTGAAGGGAGATTCTGTGCCAGAATGAAGCTAGCCATTTTTGTAAGTCGATCCACTACTACCAGAATGGTATTATGTCCACTTGATCTGGGTAGGTCAACAATAAAATCCATTGATATGGACCCCCTAGGATGAGTAGGAATTGGAAGAGGATGCAGCAAATCTACAGGGAATGCTCGAGGAGTTTTGGTCTTAGCACAGGTCTCACAGGAGAGGACATAGTCTTTAACATCTTGTCCTAATTTGGGCCACCAAAAAGAGTGGGACAACAGTTCCTGTGTCTTGAGGAGACCTGGGTGACAAGCGGGTCGGGAGTCAAGCATTAATTGGAGCACTTTCAATCTTACCTCCTTAGGGACGAATAGATGGTCCTTACAGTTCCACAGACCATCACATAGAAATAGTTCAGCTTTCGGTGGAGGTTTATTAAGAGTCAGTTGAGTAGGCTCCCTTAATTCATGCGAGGAGATCGGTGGAAAACGTAACACCCAGAAATGTTTTCTTTGGTAGAATAGTTTCTTCTTGCTCTTTATTGGAACAAGGATTAGGCAATAACCATGACAAGGCATCAGCTTTCCAATTCTTGGAGCCAGGGCGGTATGAGATGTGGAACTGAAATCTTGCAAAGAATAGAGTCCAGTGTAAAAAAGAAAATGTGAGGCGCTTCTAATAGAGGTGCAATAAATTGTGAATAATAAACCTTATAAAAACCTTTTAGTGCTCTTTAATTATAATGATAAATAATAAAAATATATATTAAAGTGAACTTCGCTGCTCAACCCTCTGTGGAGAAGATCCAATTCCTCCTGTTGTAGATTGTAGGGAGAAGCTTGTGGGGAGCGCAGATGTCACCATAGGTGGGGAAAGAAATACATATAGTGTAGTATGTTCTACAAATTCAACAGTCAATTCAAAGAATCACGATAGGGAACTCATACTTTCTCAGTCAGAAATCAGCAGTGGAGATAGTAATGAAGACTTGATCAGTGTGAAGTATCAGGAATCGGCAGCATAATCCCTCAATGTGAAAAGATAACACACTTAGTGCAACATTGCATGTTCCAGTAAATTATTTATCAGAGGCAAAAGGTATTGCACTTACATTAGGCACTATGTGCATAGACACGTAACAATAGTGATACACAGCTTGTGTATGCCTCCAGCCCTGCTCCCAAAGTAGTGTTGCGTCACTTCCGGTAGGTCCGTCGCGTCACTTCCGGTTGCGATCGATCGCAAAGATGGAATCACCAGGGAGAGGGGAAGATGCTGGGTACACGTCTCAGGCTGCTGCAGGTTCAACTGAATGCGTTTTGCTGGCTTGGCAGCTTCGCTAGGAGTTCAATCTGTGACATTACACTTCAGAATATATATATATATATATATATATATATATATATCCCTATAAGGTTCACATTGGATAGAAGGATAATTCACCACTTCCTATTGGTTGGACTAGACACTCGTGATTGGCTAATGGGCGGGACTATTATTTCATCCTAATCTAATAGTATAATACATAACACAATATCTTTAATTATATAATATAAAATAGTTTCACAAAAAACACTTAAAAAACACATAAATGATACAAAAAATCTTAACTGATACTACCTAATATACAATAAAGCTAACTAAAAATGATAAATAAACTGGTTATAATGATTCCAAATGACTGACAGCTATATACTGGGTGTAACTATATCTGAGCTATTATTCAATGTGTAACACTCAAAGAAACACATATCAAGGAAATGAAACAAAAAAAGGATGATGCAGGAGAAAAAGGGGAGCAAGAGAGAGCAAAAGATAAAATAAGTATAACATTTCTGATTATATGCATATACATAAGTAAATATATTAAACGATATATACAATACATATAAAATACACATTAAAAATATATATATATATATATATCTAAAAATGTATATAAAATAATGTAATATATAAAAATAATGTAATATATAAAAATGTTTAAAAAATGTATAAAAAACCATTAATATATAATAAGCTGATAAGAAAAGCATGATAAGAAAAGCATATACATACACATATATATATATATATATATATATATAAACATATATATATATATATATATATATATATATATATATATATATATATATATATATGCACATCTCTATCACCTCAAAGTTGATATGAGGGATCAGATATGATGTTCAATATAATGTTCAATGTAATGAGCACTGGAAATAACTAAAAACCATTAATAATTCATTCTAAACAAAGAAAGCTGAAACACACAGTGTATGAAAAAAGTATCTAAATAAAAACACCAATCTCTATATCTGCATTAAAGCCTGCAGGACTTAACGTTTTCAAACGGTGAATCCAGAATGTTTCCCTCTTTATTAATTCTTTTATACGGTCACTGTGACGGTAACTTTGTGACAGGCTATAATAATACACCAAATAACTGGGTTGAACTGAACGAGGCTTAGATATAATAAAGTATATTTATTCCTTAAATAGGTGAACACAGCAATATAGTACAGTTAACAGGCAAGAAGGTAACACTTACTTGGGGATGGGGGATGAGAAGTATCAGATAGCAATTCTCCAGCAATCAGGTAACAATAAAGATGGTATTTGAAGACAAAGGATATAGGGTTGACCACAGTTTATATATCTTTGTAACCCTATCCTTAACATTGAGTACAGGCTATTGGATAACAATTACCTGTATCCAATCTTTAACGTGGGAACACAGTTTAACCCATGTCCCCCCGCTAGTTAGCCCATGCGCACTAGGACCCTGAGGGTCTCATTTCTGTAGCCCCACATTTACATCAGGGACGCCGGCCAGTCTACCAAATGGAATATCTGAAAGGGTCTGCTTTGTTTATAAGTGTAAGATACAGTATGACACTCACAAACCACTCCAGCTTCACGCTTCTCCGCCCTCAGGTAAACAGTGAGGGTTGCAAAATCTTTTGAACAGTACTTAGTCTCTAGACATTGGGTCGCCCCTCTGACCATCTGCTTCCCTTGGTGTAAAGGAACCTTCGCGGGTTTTTATCCCCGTCTTGGAATGCAATATTAAAGGTGAAACATAAACATATTAAAATATCCGTTTCTCTCTCCCCCCATTTACTTAACATGTACAATTCCTTCCTTCAAGGCGAACTGATCCCAGCCACAATCAGAGCGGCAAACCTAGCTATAATTCATAAGGAGGGCAGGGACCCGCTCCTTTGTGGGAACTACAGGCCAATCTCCCTATTAAACACAGATCTCAAAATCTACAGTAAGATCCTGGCAAACAGGTTAAACCCAATTCTCCCTAGGCTTATACATGTAGATCAAGTAGGTTTTGTGTCGGGAAGACAGGCCTCCGAAAATACCCGCAAAATGATGGACATAATCGACCACGTGCATCTCTCCGGTTCCAAAACAATGATTCTAAGCTTGGATGCCGAAAAGGCATTCGACAGAATCAATTGGTCCTTCTTAGACCAGACAATGAGGAGGTTTGGTTTCTGTGGTCCCTTCCTAGAGGGAGTGAGAGCTCTTTATCAAAACCCTACAGCCCATGAAAAATTATCAGGAGGCTTCTCAGACCCAATAAAAATCAGGAACGGGACTAGGCAAGGCTGCCCACTTTCCCCCCTCTTATTCGCACTAACTATTGAACCCCTAGCAGCCACAATCAGGGATGAAAAAAGCATAAAGGGAATCCAAATTGCAGATAGGGAGCACAAAATCTCCCTATTTGCGGACGACGTGATCTTGACGCTCGCTGACCCCCATACCTCCCTCCCCAACCTTCAAAGAGCGCTAACCCAATTTGGAACAGTCTCAGACTATAAAGTCAACATGGACAAGTCAGAGGCCCTAAATTTATCCCTCCCCGACCAAACATGGAAATTAATTCAGACCAACTATAAATATAAGTGGAGCTCCACGTGCATTAAATATCTTGGAATCAAAATTTCCAAGTCATACGATACACTCTACCAACATAACTACCCTCCCCTATTAAAAAGACCTCGAAACATGGAAAAAGCATCAGATATCGTGGTTTGGGAGAATGGTCTCAATAAAAATGAACATCCTCCCAAGATTACTCTACAATTTCCAAACTCTCCCAATCACGATCCCACAAGCAGTGCTAAAAGATATCCAATCCCAAATTTTCCAATTTATCTGGAACGACAAAAAACCCAGGGTCCCTAGATCAGTAATGCTCTCTCCAAAAGCGAGAAGGGGTATGGGGGTCCCCGATATAGCCAAATACTATCTTGCAGCACAATTGAAGCAGGCTGTAGTTTGGAATTGCAACCCGGCCTTGGCTTCTTGGCTCGAAATAGAATCCCATTATGCAAGCCCTCACTCCCTCCAGGTAGCATTATGGACCCCGACTGCCAGCGGAGCCAGACCGCAGAGGTTTGACCTGGGAGCAATGAGATGCACATGGCACGCATGGCTTAAAAGCAAAGGGAAGTATGGTCTGCTAGCTTCCCCCTCCCAGCTCACACCACTCTTTGGGAACCCCAACTTCGCACCGGGATGTTCCCCGAGACAATTTGACCAACTCCAGGGTCATAACATTAAGCTGGTTGCTGATCTACTGCAGAAGGAGGAGATCTTAACCTATCAGGAACTAAAGGACAAATTCCAGATCCAGGGCCTCCATCTGTTTAAATACCTCCAAGTACGCCACTTCCTATTAGCATTATCCCCAACTTCCAAATTCCCCCCGCTCACCAGATTTGAATCCCTATGTACTAAAAACACATACCAAAGAGGTCTCATATCCGAGATCTATAAAGGTTTAGATCCTGTACCCCCCCCCCCCCCCCCAGACCACCGTTATATGCAAAAATGGTCGGAGGACCTCGGCCTCCAAATAGACCAGGAAGACTGGGAGGAGATTTGGGAGCACGCTACAAAAACATCAATCTGCACAACAATAAAAGAAAACATTTATAAAATGATGTATCAGTGGTACCTGACCCCAGCTAGCCTGAGCCAGATCTACCCCGGCACAGTGGGCCTGTGCTGGCAGGGATGTGGCCAAAAGGGGGACATGGCCCACATTTGGTGGTCATGTCTGGAGATCCAGAGGAACTGGTCCATGATCCAGTCACTTATCTCTGGGGTAACATGGCTTTCCCTACCCCTCGACCCATTGACCCTGGTGCTGAACAAACCTATTGAGGATCTTCCTCCACCAATGTCCAGACTGATTACGGCCATGTTAACAGCAGCCAGGTGCTCTATAGCAGCCGCGTGGAAACAGGTCAAGGCCCCCAAGAGAACCACAGTAACCAGAAGAATTAATGAGGTCATGTTAATGGAAAAACTCACGGCTATGCTTCATAAGAAGATGCCCCAGTTCTGGAATACCTGGTTGGGAAGATAGAACCCAAAAAGGCCAGCTCTGAGAGATCCCGGAAACACCTAGTACTACCTCACCAAACCAAAGGAGGAGATGTCAAGGAGGCTCCGGGCACTCCCCCCCCCTCCCACCCTACCTTTCCTTCTCCTTCTGTTAGTCCATCTTCCCCTCCTCCCTTATCTTCTCTCTCTCCCCCCTATTCGACTTTTCCCCCCCTTTTTTGAAAATGTGAAAATGTTATTGGTCACAATATGGATGTACTAGGATTAAACTGTCGTGGGCTCATGACAGTTATGTATGTACAACAACTTATGAAAGTGTCCAATAAAAACAAACTGTTACAAAAAAATATCCGTTTCTGTTGGGTCCAAAGGGTCCAAACTGCCCAGTTCTCAATGCCGAACAGGGACACCATATGGTCCAAGTTTCAGCCCACTGCGACCTTCAGAACCGGAGATACACAAATACTACTTAAACCATTTCCTATTTTAATACAAAATTCTCAGCTGTAAATTAAATCACGGTTTTTCACTAAATCCCCATTGAAAACAACGGGCTCCGCCACCATAGACTTTCAATGGTAAACCGCCGCCATTGGCGGCTATGGGAATCCGCCACCATAGACTTTCAACGGGGCATCGCCGCCGTTGAAGCCTATGGGGTTGTGGAAAGCGTAAATAAAAAACACAGTCTGAGGTTATTTTGAAACAGAATAACACGTGAATTTATTCAAGTCAAGTGCACAACGGAGACAGCTTCAAAACAAAAGCTCTCTAAATAATAACACGATATGCCATATATTTATACCCTAAATCCTAAAGCTCCACCCCTTTATGGGGGGGCTTGCACGTCACTAAACATTACCTCATTTTGTAATACATAACAATACTAAAGCTGATGTCATTTTGTAATACATAACAATATTGTATAACTACCTGTCAGCTAGAAAACATTCTGGGGTTAAATGGGATGTGCCTATTCTGTCGCCTAGCAATATGTTATGAGAATAAATTCTACTGCAAGAATCTAAGCTTATCTCATGGGTTCTCATAACTTTTAGCCTGTTTACACTTTCAATTTGAAGCTGATTGGATGAGGAAGAGTCAATAAATTTAGCTAGGAGCAAAAATTCCATTCCTCTGCTTCACACATTTGTTTATACAGAAATGAAACACAGAAATTAGACTCACAAAGACAAGACAAGATGGCGGATTGAAATATTCACACAAAATGGCTTCATCCTAAATGCTGTTATGTTGTTATGCCAGACCCCCTAATGTCTCAACTTTGTCAGTCCCTCCTCTGATTCTTTAAAACATTGTTTTTTGAGAATTATTGGTATGATTTTAGTCCAGAAACACGTTGGGAGGCACAAGGGTGCTCCATCATTTCATAATGCTGCTTGAGGGTATAGGACAGTGCACGAGGGTGCCTGCCAAATGTAGTCATAGTCTCGTAGTATGGCGTTATAGCCAAATTCTTTTCCAGAGTTAGAACATTGTACTTGGCATCTTCTTTCTTCAAGGGACTGCTGTAGATTGGTTCTGCAAACAATGGCATCATGTCTGCAGAGGGGGTTGCATATTTGTGGATCATGCCTTTGACAAACGTAACACAAACATAGAAGACAACGAGTATCACAATCATACACATTCAAAAATTTCGCTCCTAGTGATCCTACCAATCCAGTCAGCCCCAAAGGGTCCCAGTCTGTGTCACCTTCCTTCCTAAGTCTTTCTTGAATTTCTCCTATCTTATCTAACTCATGTTGTACCTTGCCACTCTGACCTTGGATGAAAACACAACATTGTTCTTTAATTAGGGCATATACACCTCCTTTTGATGCTAAAATATAATCTAAAACCATTCTATTTTGTAAGGCCATAAGCCTGATCTGAACCTGTTCTTGGTTTAATGATGAAATTAAAAACTGCAAAATTAAGGCCACATCCTTCCTGTAAATTGTTATCTGACTGAACATACATTTTTACACAGGTTTCATTGGTTGGGGGAGACACTTGATTCATACATTGATTCTTGTTCCTAGTGTGTGATACACCCTTTAAAGAGGTTCCCTTAAAAAATTGGAAAAATACAGAAATTATACACATAATACTAAAACCCTTATTTTATGTACGCAACCTTTCTTTGGATATGCAGTTGCTAGATAAAGGAAATTGCATCTATCTCTATCATCATATAATTTTAGAATCATCACAACATTCTATTACTGAGAATTGAGGGGGCTTGGTATCTGTGGAAGCGAAATGCATGATCCTCACCCCTGCACACATTATATACATCATTCACTCAGAATATCAGAACAGACAATGTCTGCGATGGTCAACATGGCTGACTTATGATCCTTTCCTTGTGGCTGACACACCCCCTGGGTGACCCCCTCCTCTCGTTGGAGGTGCAACATACTTCTGGATCAAAGTTTTGCTGCATATGACACATACATAGAGAGTGAAGAGTACTGCCAAAACACATACAAGAGCTTTCACAAGCCACGCTTCCAGGAAACCAATCCTCCCATCAAGGCTCAATTCTACATACACCTTAAATTTCTAACTTAAACACACTCTAAAGAATAAAAATATTGAGTCTCTGAAAATGAAATGTTCTGATAGAAATCAGGAATATTGAGTCTCTGAAAAAATAGAATGTTTTGAGTCTTTTAAAAAATGAAATATTCCTGATAAGATCAGGCCTCTGCCTGGTATCTTATTTTCCTCGTTGGTTAACGGTCAAAGTTTGTCTCGTCAAAACGTTAACTTGATGTGGCTGTGCTTTAGATGACTTTGGTCTTTGGTGGAGCTGGAATGAGCTTTACTGTACTTTGGGTCCAGGGAAAGAACTCTGCCACTTTAATTGCTGTATTGGTGGTTAGTATGGGCCCTTTCATCTGGGATGAAGAGCATGCTTGTTTAGGAACTACTTGACCTTTAACTCCGTCTCGTGTAGGTGCACTTTTATCATACCTTATGCCTAGAGAGACTCAAAAAATATATTAGTGGCATACAATACTTATTAATTGTTTTATTACCAATAGATGGTCCTTAATTTGTTCCTTTGAACTACTCATAGTCATAAGTCATCCCATAAGTGTCTCATAGGGAGATAATTTATACCTAGGAACAAATTCTTGTATCAATGTGTTTACTACTGTCTTAACATCCGCATATAGACAGAGGTATCTCCTATTAATGCTCCTCATATTTAAAACTAAGCAGCTAATGTGGACTTTACTGTACTACAATCTAAGTTCCTAAGGCTTTGGGCCTCAGTCATTGTCAAACCAATTGCTTCCATAATCAACTCTATCCTGTCTACAGGCCATATCCCTAAGACCTGGAAAACTACCAGAGCTGTCCCAATCTTCAAAAGTGGGGACAAAAACACTGTCTCAAATTACAGACCAATATCTCTTCTCCCAATACACACTTGCTCTCATTCATGCCTCACTATCATCTCCTCCGATGCAAATGGTATCAACCTTTTCATAAAATACTAACTAACCTTAAAACTTGCCCCACAAATTAAACATCCCAATAGCCTGCACTCATGGCTATTATTTCACACACAGTCACTCCTACCACACCCATTGTGGCCAAGCACTGCCATCTACAGCACTTATTCCCTCACCTGCTATCTCTGTAAATTTCCCTTAAACCTATTCTTTATGAAGTGCTGAGAACATTTTTGACGCTATATATATAAAGTCATACATTGCAATACACTACTATCCAAAGTCATGGACAAAAATGTGTTCACTCCCAATTAAACAATTACTATACTAAGACAAATGCCCCTAGCCAATTCCAGTCAGGCCTCCACCCCAAACACTCCATTGTAACTATTCTGCTAAAATGTGAAATTCCTTGCATATAATATATACCCTGCTCACTTATGTAATTGTATTTGTAACTATGTATCACCTGTCCTTTAACTCTATACCTAGAACATATCCAAAAATGAGATTTGACTCCCAATGCACCACTTTGGCAAAACATTCTACAAATATTTTAACAATAACAACTGCTTATAATAAAATTGTACACCTATGGAAAAATAAATGGTTAAAAGTTATAAAATATATCACATATTCAGTTAATAGACAAATGATTTTGTATAAGACTTCACACTAATGTCTTGCTTTATATAATGTCTTTGCACAGTGCTGAGCACACGGTCAGCTTTATCATTTTAAAGACACTCTGCATATTCATCTGACTAAAGAAAAAATATTATCTATAAGACTTGTTTCCGGGCAAAGAGCCATTTTGTTTCTGGGCGTTTCGCCAATTGACCCTGAAAAGATAAGATAATGACACACCACGGCTTCTTCCTGAAAAATAATTATTATTGGATTGGAACTTTTGCTTAAAGTTTAAATACATGGAGCTTTATCCAGAGCCCTAAGAACTACATTTTTTTTTTTGACCTTTCAAAAATTAACCAACGGGCTTTTATATAGCTGAGGTTCATATAACTTCTTAACACACAAATAACGCCACACGCTCATGCTATCTCCCTCCACTCAGTTCTCTTTAATGCCTTCTGTATGAACTTTCATAGTTTCACTGATTTAATTCACTACAAATTTATGCTATCCTGTTGCAATTCTGTCCTTTCTCAAGCTACATAAACCTATTTATTTCCATTAATCAACACTCATAAGTCTACCCCACACAAATTCTTCCTTCATCTCACCTCAGGACTTTTGCTGACTATTTTTAAGAAAGAGGTTGAATCCATACACCAGAACATTCCCTCTTCTTCCTCCTATCCTACTTTGCTTCCAACTCTCTACCTGCTTTCCTTGACTCTTTTTCCACTGTCTCAAAAGAGTGTCACCATCACTGTTGATCTCCTCTTCTCCCTCTAATCTGCTACATTTCCATTCTCCTTCAAACATGTAATAGTTATACCATGACTCAAAAATAGCAAGCTTGACCCTACCTCTCTTTCTAACTACTGAACTTGTCTTGCATTCTCCTGCTTGCTCCATTTTCTCACACCCATTCTCTCCTTAACCCTCTGACTTCTGCACTGCTCCCTCCACGGAGACAATTCTCACTAAAATAACTCATGAACTACATGCTGCCCAAGACAGAGGTCATTACACTCTGCTCCTATTACTCCCTGCAGCATTTGCCTCTGTGGACCACACTCTTCTCTTCTCTTGTCTTTTCTCTGTACACACTCTCTCTAGGTGACCTAATAACATCTCTTAGGTTTAAATATCACCACTATGCTGACAACACCCTCATTTACTTTTCAACCCTTGACCTTACACCTGCCATACAAACCTACGTTTCTGAATGTCTCTCTGTTATCTCATCGTGGAAGACCCTCTTTCGCCTTAAATTTAACATGGCAAAAACAGAGTTCCTCATACTTCCTCCCAAACCTGACCCTATTATCTCCTTCCACATTACTCTTGAATCTTCCATCCAGTAGCTCAAGCACGCTGCTTAGGGGTCACTCCCAACTTCTCTCTCATATTCTCCTCTTTCATTCAAAACATTTCTATAACTGTCGCTTTTTCCTCCACAATATCACAAAGATACACCTGTTCCTCTGTTGCTCAACTATTAAAAACTCTGATTCAGACCCTCATTCTCTCCCCTCTTGATTACTGTAATCCCCTGCTATCCCAGCTTCCTGACTTTCACCTGTCTTCCCTACTATCTATCCCAAATGCTGCTGCGAGAATTACTCTACTCTTTAAACTCTGATTCTGCGTTTCCCCTCCTGAAATTCCTCTCCTGGCTTCTAATCAAGTCCTACTGTTTCTGTATGCTCTCCCTACCTACCAATTAGATTGTAAGCTCCTCAGAGCAGTGACTTCTCTTTGCTCAACTTTTACTTTTATGTCTGGATCACTTATTCTATGACCTCTTACCTTTACCATTTGATAACTATATGATTACGATGTGCACCACTCCTGTGAAGCGCTGAGCCTATTAATGGCGTTCTATACATGAAAACATACAATACAATATATACTTCAAACAATGCTTATGAGCTTTTACCCATATTTTTAAACACAAAATATTCCATGTGTTTTTACTGGTTACACACAATACAGAACACACACAATACAGACACCCAAAGAACATAGACACAAACTTCTCTCCTACACAGCGAATCAGCTTCTCATATAAATAACCTGCTTTTATTCTCTTTCTAGTTGCCATTAGAACAGAAGGAAAAAGAATATTTTCTGGTTCAAAAGACCTATTCGTGTGGCCAGTACGAACAAATCTTTTCAATTCCATTCCTTTTCTTCTACTCTCTCTCTCTTAGGGCTGCTCTGCAATTACTGGCAACATGTCCTACCTTTTTACACTTATAACACGTTCTGTCCCTTCCAAACACTTTCTGTCAATTCCAAACAATATACACACAGTCTCTAATTTTATCCCAATTTTTTGCATATAAACCTTTCATAAAAATAACCCTCTACTTCCTCAACACCACATATGCCTTAATTATCTATCGGCAAATTCACTTGCTATTTCTTTCCTATTCACTTTCTTTTTCACTTGTTATTATATTAACTTCTGTCCTGGCAATAGTAAAAATTAATACAGCGGGACCCTTCTGTCCCTCAACATAATTCTTTTGACCCCATATTAATGTAAGGTATGTTTCTCTGTGGGATTCAAAAACACACGAGACGGCGCTCCCTGAGCTTATCAATCCCACAGAAAAAGACCCCTCTTTCATTTAAACATCTGCGCAATTAGTTGATAATAGTACAAACAAAAACAGTGCCATTCACTGGCCAACAAAATATTTATATTGTCTCTTTTCGTTCTCTGTATTCATTCTTTATTATTTTCGTCTGCAGACACACAATCCTTTGAGAATTTTTGGTTTCCCATTATTCCCCTGTTACAGAAATCAAATTTAATTGACCTGTACAATACTTCTTCGGTTACAGAAATCAAATTTAATTGACCTGTACAATACTTTGGCTACAGCAATCAACTGTTAATTGACCTGTACAATTTAGCGTTACAATAATCAACGCAAGCTGATTACGTACAACTCTTTTGGCATGTTATTGTTCTGAATAGTGTAAATATGCAGATAAGGACCTGTCACGAGACTGTTCCCCAATCACATTTTCTCATTATAACTATACCAAAGAAAAACTTGAATCACTTCAGCGGGTCCAACCCAGTCCTGATAAACCTTTATACTTTTATAACATGGATACAGATAAGACCTTCTAACCAGATATCCATGAACTCACTTGGTATGTAAATGACAAAACAGAGCAAATGTACAATCAGGGACCCGTCCTGCTCCGACAACAAAAATATTTATCACAACCCAGGACGGTCTGAAAACAATCCCCTTAAGCACAAAAACACTCACTTTCATCACCAAAACACCAAAACCTTTAACGGGACTCTTACCTTAGCCCCTAACAACTTTTAACAACTCTTACACTTTAAAATGAATACAGGAACAGAGAATAATAAATTCACGTGAAACTGCTAGGGATTCTTACTCGTCACATCAGATAAGACACCGTTCAAAAATCAGCTCCCCGCACCACTCAAAACTATTTAATCAGGCTGTTTGTCTAAAAAATGCAGGTAGCCTTACCTTGATTCATATGTGAGCTCAGGTTTGAGTGATGGAGGAGTGATTCATCCGGGTGCTCGATTCCGATGATATTGAGTCCCTATGAGGATTGCGCCATCTGTGGAAAGCGTAAATAAAAAACACAGTCTGAGGTTATTTTGAAACAGAATAACACGTGAATTTATTCAAGTCAAGTGCACAACGGAGACAGCTTCAAAACAAAAGCTCTCTAAATAATAACACGATATGCCATATATTTATACCCTAAATCCTAAAGCTCCACCCCTTTATGGGGGGGCTTGCACGTCACTAAACATTACCTCATTTTGTAATACATAACAATACTAAAGCTGATGTCATTTTGTAATACATAACAATATTGTATAACTACCTGTCAGCTAGAAACCATTCTGGGGTTAAATGGGATGTGCCTATTCTGTCGCCTAGCAATATGTTATGAGAATAAATTCTACTGCAAGAATCTAAGCTTATCTCATGGGTTCTCATAACTTTTAGCCTGTTTACACTTTCAATTTGAAGCTGATTGGATGAGGAAGAGTCAATAAATTTAGCTAGGAGCAAAAATTCCATTCCTCTGCTTCACACATTTGTTTATACAGAAATGAAACACAGAAATTAGACTCACAAAGACAAGACAAGATGGCGGATTGAAATATTCACACAAAATGGCTTCATCCTAAATGCTGTTATGTTGTTATGCCAGACCCCCTAATGTCTCAACTTCGTCAGGGTTTCTCCGCCATAGCCGGTCAATGGGAACCGGGTGCCATTGAAGTCTATGGGAAAAACTCCCGAACCTTTAAGGCGGTCCATACTCCGTCGGGTTGGTCAGAGAGGGTCAAGGATGGTTCTGCAGCCGTGCCGGAGCAGGGACTACAGGTACCCCAAACCCTGGCCCTCTGGACCCTCCAGAACCGGAGATATGGGCTTTTGGTTTGTAGCGTTTCTGACTTAGTCGTTTTCTTGTCCTGCTTCTGCTGCCGCAATTGGAACCTATGGCGAGACCTGCTCTACTAGCACAACCTCGTTCCGGGGGTCCTGGATTCGGGGACCCGGTGGTGGTCGAGTGAGGGGAGGCCTAGGAACTAGGGGCAAAAAGAATTTTATTTCTGGGTGCCCTAGAACCTAAGATTCCCACGCCACTTAACGTTGAACTTGACTAATCAGTGATCAAAGCTCTTTTTCAGACATTGTGTCCGCTTTGCGGTTTTGCGGTTTTGCGGTTTTGCGGTTTTGACGGCTGCCAACTCGTTCCTGGAAAGTGCTGTCAAGGAATCTCCATTGAAGTCAATGAGCCCATTGACTTACAATGGGAAACCGTCGCTCCTCCTCTCGGACGCCACCTGCTGGTCTTAAAGGGAAACAGGTCCAAAACAGCTAGATCCGCCATTGAGAACAATGGAGCTTCAATGGCGGCCTATGGGACCCTGCAAAATGGTGCCTGAAAAGGTGGGAAAATTAAACAAAGGGCTATAATCACTATACAACTATTAACCCTTGCCCTCCCGGATGGATCCCAGTGTGTGTGTGGTGCAGACACTGACATAATAATAAAACCTGGGAACAGGGGAACATTCATTTTCATGATATAACAAGGTGCAAACCACATTCCTGGACCACAGTCCAGTTAACCCCTTGTCTCCCTGGTGAGGTCAGGGGGTGGCCATATGGGGTGCAACCCCTTTAATACCGGGCCAAACCCTCTCTCCCTCTACACCTCCCCTTCTTAATGAGTGATTTGTGGCCCACTGGCCCTAACGGGGAGTGGGGCACTGCGGGCACCATTAATGAACTCAGTCTCAGAGGGATAGTCCTGATGTGAAAGTCCATCAGCATTGCTGTTTTCACTACCCTTTTTGTGCTGAATGGTAAATTCAAACTCTTGCAAAGCTAAGCTCCATCTCAGCAACTTGGCATTCTCCCCTAATGCCCTCTGCAGCCAACTCAGGGGGTTGTGGTCTGTGATGACCGTAAAAGCCCTTGCATACACATAGGGCTGGAGCTTTTTGAGTGCCCACACAATGGCCAAGCACTCCTTCTCAATGGTGGCATAGGCCACCTCTGTGGGGAGTAGTTTCGACTGAGGAACACCACAGGGTGCTCTCTGCCGTCGTCCCCCACCTGGCTCAACACTGCTCCAATGCCATAGTCCGAGGCATCAGTCTGTATAAGAAATGTTTGGTATAGTCCGGGGCAGCCAGAATGGGGGCCCCAGCAAGCGCAATTTTCTGTGCCTGGAAAACAGTTTCACAGACAGGAGTCCAGGTAATAAGCACAGGCAGTTGCTTCTTAGTCAGATCAGTCAGGGGTTTGGCCACGGCGCTGTACTGTGGGACAAATTTCCTATAGTACCCTGCGGTGCCCAAAAATGCCATGACCTGTTTCTTGGTTTTTGGGACAGGCCACTGAACTATGGCTTCTACCTTGGCTGGCTCTGGTTTGAGGTCCCTAAGTACAGGACCTCTGCCATCCCTACCATACAATTAGTGGGTTTCAAGGTAAGCCCAGCCTCCCTGATCCTATCCAGCACCGCAGCTACATGTCCTAAGTGGGATTCCCAGGAACTACTAAAGACAGCAATGTCATCTAAGTAAGCCCTGGCATAGCACTGCATCCCTTCCAGTAATCTATTGACCAGGCGTTGGAAGGTAGCCGGGGCATTCTTCATCCCAAATGTCATCACTAAAAACTCATAGAGGCCACTTGGAGTGATGAATGCTGACTTCTTCCTAGTCTCCAGGGTCAGTGGGATTTGCCAATAGTCTTTGCTCAAATCCCCGGTGATCAGATACTTTGCCCCCGCGAGTTCATCCAGTAACTCATCCATGCGGGGCATGGGGTAGGCCTCTAACACCGTCCAAGCGTTGAGTAAGCGGTAGTTCACACAAAATCGAGTGGTCTTGTCCTTCTTAGGGACTAGGACTACCGGGCTCACCCAAGTGGCTCTGGGATGGAGTAATTACCCCTAGGGTCAGCATCTCCTCTATCTCCTCTCCATACTGGTCTTGACCTCTGCTGACACTCTATAAGCGTGCTTATGCAGATGCTGCAGTTCCCCTGTGTGCACTGGGTGTTTTGTGAGATGTGTGGTCCCTAGCATGTCAGTGAAGAGGGCGCTAAACTTAGCTAGCATGTCCCTGGCTTCTCCCCTCTGCCTAGCACTCAACTGTGCCCCTATCTCCACCTGCTCCACAGTGTTTCCCTGCCTAGCCTCCCCTAGGAGATCAGGCAGAGCATTGCTCGCCGGATCCTCCAGCAGTGGGCTGTAAATGGCCATTACTGCTCCCAAACTCGGTGCTCTGTACTCTTTCAACATATTAATGTGATATGTCTTGTGCCTCTCAGGCTCTACCTGTACAACGTAGTTGTACTCATTCACCTTCCGGATAACCGGGTACGGTCCCGACCAGGCAGCCATTAACTTGTTCTCCCGAGTGGGTTTGAGAACAAGCACTTGCTGTCCTGGGATGAATTCTCTGCTACGGCATTCCGGTCATACCATCGCTTCTGCTTGGTCTGAGCGGCCCTGAGGTGGTCCTGGCCACCCGCATGAGCATCTCTAACTGGTCTCGGAGATCTACTACATACTGGATCACTGAAGCATCAGTAGCAGTAGCCTCCCTTTCCCACCCCTCATGGAATAGGTCCAGAGGTCCACGTACCCTGCGGCCATACAGTAGCTCGAAGGGGGAGAAGCCTGTAGATTCCTGCGGTACCTCTCGGTAGGCAAACAGCAAGTGCTGTAATTGAATCTCCCAGTCTTTCCCCTCCGCCTCTATATAGGTCCGAAGCATCTGCTTCAGGATACCGTTAAACCTCTCACATAATCCGTTTGTCTGGGGATGGTAAGGGGTAGTGCGCCGGTGCTGTACACCGCATGCATCCCAGAGACAATGTAGCAGTTCACTCATGAACTGCGACCCCTGATCAGTTACGATCTCACTAGGGAAACCTACCCTAGAAAAAATGTTCAGCAAAGCTGCTGCCACTGTCTTGGCATCTATGGTGCCAAGCGCTACCGCCTCAGGGTATCGGATGGCAAAATCCACCAACGTGAGGATGTAGCTCTTCCCTGACCTGCTAGGAATCATAAGGGGTCTACAAGGTCTATCGCTGCTTTCTAGAAGTGTTCCCTTATTATCGGTAGGGGTTTCAGGGGTGCCTTCACACGGTCGCCCGCCTAACCCACCCGCTGGCAGGCATCACAAGAGCGGCAGAAATTGCCCACATCTTGTGATGCCCCCGGCCAGTAGTAACGCTGTAATAACCGGGCTCGTGTTCTGTTGACCCCCTGATGTCCTGCTAACGGAATAGAGTGAGCTACCCGTAACAGTTGCTGTCGGTATCCCTTGGGCACTACTAGCTGTCGCTTACCGGTCACCCCCTCATCTATCCCTGGGTTCCCTTCTTCTCTATACAGGAGTCCCTTATGCCATAGGCAGTGCTCAGTGCCTTCCCCTGCCTGAGATTCGGACGCTCGAAGTCTCACGCCGGCCAGGGTAGGGTCTGTCTTCACTGCCTCCCTAAATTGGGCTCCTAATTCTGGCCACCCCCCAGTCATGTCATTGTCTGGGGAATGGGGAAGGGTGAGGGGGAACAGTAAGTCAGTCTGTGGTTGCAACTGATCCTGGCTTACCTCCCCGGGCTCCTCTGCGCCCTCCGCTAACGTTGGTCCCAAAGGCTGGGGGACTGGGGCCGCCACCGCCATTGCCGCGGTCTGGCTCCGGGTAACCGCCGCCACTGCAGCGGGCTTGGGCACCCGGTCATAGGTGCAGATCATTGGTCCCAGATCGTTGCCAAGAAGAACTTCAGCATCCAAACCGGTAAAACCCCCACCTCCCGCACACCCTGGCCCTCCACCAATCCATAAAGATTCTGGCCACTTGCAAGAAACGTGGCTCTCCGTTGGCCACAGTGATCTGCATCCCAGGGCCTGGAAGCAATTCCTCTGGGCAGACCATATCAGGTCGGACCAGGGTCACTGCAGCTCCTGAATCAAGCAAGCCGACCGCTTGCCGGTCACCGACTGTGACCGGGGTGAGATGTCTGCTCCGGCCGTCCGTCTGATGCAGGTCCGCGCTGAGGTGTCCTCCGCTCCGGGCTGTAGGCACCGATGAAACCGGGACAGGTGTTGTATGGGACATCTCGCTGGGAGTTGTTTCCATGACCGGTCCAGTCGCCTTGGTGGAAGCCACCCGCACGCAGGCTACTGGCTTCGCAGCTGGGGTGCTTTGCCCCTGATGGGCTCCACTGGAACGCAGAGGTTCCGGGCAATCTGGTCTGATGTGACCAGTGCGGTTGCAGTTGTAGCACTGGCGCTCGTGCCGGAGCTCCCCCGCCTTCTGTGGACTGCTGCCCGCAGGCGGCCTCTGAGTCCATTGGGCGGTATTAGCAGATTTCTTGGCCGGCGCCACCGCCGCCGCCGCTTTGGCTGGTGCTTTGGTGGGCATCAGAGCTCGGCTGGCCACATAGTCATCTGCTAGCCTCGCCGCCTCCTGGTAAGTCTTGGGCTTTTTGTCGTACACCCAAGACCTCACCGCCGGCGGGCACTGCTGCATGAGCTGCTCCTGAAAGATGAGGTCCAGCAGGCATTGGTAAGTCCTGGCCTCATAGCCCTCCACCCAGCGTATCCCGTACAAAGCCATGCGGGTCACATAGGTGACATAGGACTCCAGGGGCTGCCTCTCTTCCAGCTGGAATTTACCCCGGTAGGCTTCAGGGGTAAAACCATACTGAAATAACAACAGTTCTTTCAGGTGGTCATAATCATCAGCATACTCATCTGGAAGCGCCATCATCGTCTGTTTAGCCAAGCCAGACAGTAAGGGGTCCAAACGTGCAACCCTATGCTGGGGAAGCACTTTGTACCGCCGACACTGCGTTTCAAAGTTCTTTAAGAAAATGTCGATCTGGTCAGTGCCTTCCACGAACTTGGTGAGACTGTGCTGGTCCAGTTTGAGTTCATCTTTGCTGGGTTGGACAGGGGGGCAATAAGCGGGTCTGTTCACTGCCATAGTGATAAACTGCAGCCGCTCCTCCTGTGTCCCTCTGTCAACCCACGCAGTAATCAGTCCCAACATGTCAGGGGGGAACGGACTGATAGCCGCAGCAACCACTGCCCCTCCTGTTGCACTGGTCCCGGGAGGTGCACTCGTTCCCTCCCCGGGATTCTGCTGCCCCGGCACTGGGTTCCTTCCCTGATCTCCGGGCGGCTGTACAAGGGCAAGCTGAGCCGTATCCTGAGGCTCTGCAAGCCGGGCTTCATAGTCACTGATTGCCGCTTTCATGTCTGCAACCTCCTGGTTCTCATAAGGCAGTCCATATTCACTGCACTTGTCCTTCAGCTGAGTTCGAGTCCTCAGGTTGGATGAGCCTTCAGCCTCGCTCATGGTTCACGGTCGCAGCGGTGAGGTGGTGTTACAACTTGTGTTAACGGTTGCACTACTGTGTGTTCAATATCTTTAGTCCCAGGAACTCGCAATTACCTTCGAGTTCCCACTATATTACAGGGTCCCTCAGTACACTGTAATATAGATCGAGTTCAGTCCCGCCACTGCCACCAGTTTTATTATATGCCTGTGACAGTAACTTTTTGACAGGCTATAATAATACACCAAATAACTGGGTTGAACTGAACGAGGCTTAGATATAATAAAGTATATTTATTCCTTAAATAGGTGAACACAGCAATATAGTACAGTTAACAGGCAAGAAGGTAACACTTACTTGGGGATGAGGGATGAGAAGTATCAGATAACAATTCTCCAGCAATCAGATAACAATCAAGATGGTATTTGAAGACAAAGGATATAGGGTTGACCACAGTTTATATATCTTTGTAACCCTATCCCTAACAATGAGTACAGGCTATTGGATAACAATTACCTGTATCCAATCTTTAACGTGGGAACACAGTTTAACCCATGCCCCCCAGCTAGTTAGCCAATGCGCACTAGGACCCTGAGGGTCTCATTTCTGTAGCCCCACATTTACATCAGGGACGCCAGCCAGTCTACCAAATGGAATATCTGGCAGGGTCTGCTTTGTTTGTAAGTGTAAGATATGACACTCACAAACCACTCCAGCTTCGCGCTTCTCTGCCTTAAGGTAAACAGTGAGGGTGGCAAAATCTTTTGAACAGTACTTAGTCTCTAGACATTGGTCGCCCCTCTGACCATCTGCTTCCCTTGGTGTAAAGGAATCATTGCGGGTTTTTATCCCCGTCTTGGAATGCAATATTAAAGGTGAAACATAAACATATTAAAATATCCGGTTCTGTGGGTCCAAACTGCCTCGTTCTCAATGCCGGAACTGGGACACCATATGGTCCAAGTTTCAGCCCGCTGCAACCTTCAGAACCGGAGATACACAAATACTACTTAAACCGTTTCCTATTTTAATACAAGGGAATCTGCCGCCATAGACTTTCAACTGGGCATCGCCGCCGTTGAAGCCTATGGGGTTTCTCCGCCATAGCCGGTCAATGGGAACCGGCCGCCATTAAAGTCTATGGGAAAAACTCCCGAACCTTTAAGGCGGTCCATACTCCGTTGGGTTGGTCAGAGAGGGTCAAGGATGGTTCTGCAGCCATGCAGGAGCAGGATCTACAGGTACCCCAAACCCTGGCCCTCTGGACCCTCCAGAACTGGAGATACAGTATGGGCTTATGGTTTGTAGTGTTTCTGACTTAGTCGTTTTCTTGTGCTGCTTCTGCTGCCGCTATGGAACCTATGGCGCGACCCGCTCTACCAGCACAACCTGTTCTGGGGGTCCTGGATTCGGGGACCTGGTGGTGGTCGAGTGAGGGGAGGCCTAGGAACTAGGGGCAAAAAGAATTTTATTTCTGGGTGCCCTAGAACCTAAGATTCCCACGCCACTTAACGTTGAACTTGACTAATCAGTGATCAAAGCTCTTTTTCAGACATTGTGTCCACTTTGCGGTTTGGACGGCTGCCAACTCGTTCCTGGAAAGCGCCGTTGAGGAATCTCCATTGAAGTCAATGAGCCCATTGACTTACAATGGGAAACCGCCGCTCCTCCTCTCGGATGCCACCTGCTGGTCTTAAAGGGAAACAGGTCCAAAACAGCTAGATCCGCCATTGAGAACAATGGAGCTTCAATGGCGGCCTATGGGACCCTGCAAAATGGTTCCTGAAAAGGCGGGAAAATTAAACAAAGGGCTATAATAACTATACAACTATTAACCCTTGCCCTCCCAGATGGATCCCAGTGTGTGTGTGGTGCAGACACTGACATAATAATAAAACCTGGGAACAGGGGAACATACATTTTCATGATATAACAAGGTGCAAACCACATTCCTGGACCGGAGTCCAGTTAACCCCTTGTCTCCCTGTTGAGGTCAGGGGGTGGCCATATGGGGTTCAACCCCTGAAATACCAGGCCAAACCCTCTCTTCCCTCTACAGTCACCACCTCTCCAATTAAGGGGGACATGTTCAATACCCTTAATAGTAATAGCCTTTGGATTGGATGAATGAAAGAGATTAAAATGTTTTGGAACACTGTGTGTACTGTATATGTCTTATATTTCCTATATGCTCCAGTGCTCTAACTTTCAGAGCACGGGTAGTTTGTCCTATATACTGGAAGCCGCAGGTACATTCCAGTAAATAAATAACAAAATTCGAGTTGCAATTGATGAATTGTTTTATTTTAAATGCCTCATTTGTGATATTGGATTTAAAAGTATCTTTTACTCCTTTACAGCAAAAATCGCAGACTTTACAATTGCCACATGTATAGAAGCCCTTTGGAAGTTTTAACCAGTTAGTATCCTTTATGTTCTCTCTTTTACTTTTCAGGACACTTGGTGCTAGTTTTTGTTTTAAATTTCTAGCTTTGGTAAAAACAATATTAGGCCTCGCTGGTATTGCACTTCCCAAAATAGGGTAATTTTGCAAAATGTGCCAATGCTTATTTAGAGCTTGTTTGATTTTACTTGCTTTTCTGTTATATTGGGTCATAAAACAGGTCATAAAGTCTATCTTTCCTGTCAAACATGTCTATTTACGATTTAGCTTCTCTGATATTTGCATGACTATATTTCTTTTCAATAAATTTATTTAAAACAATTTTATTTTATTTTTATATTTATATATAAAATATTTAAATAAAAACAATTTTTAGAATATATTAATACAAATAATTTTAATTTAAAATTCTTATCTAATTTTAGTAAGACTAATGTGGTATTTTTAGACTTTGAGATTAATATTGAAGAAAATAAGATTTTAACCAAAACATTTTTTAAATCGGTAGATAGCAACAATTACATACTAAACAGCAGTTGCCATCACCCGAGGTGGATTTCTAATGTTGCTCAAGGCCAATTTATGAGGATAAAAAGAAATTGTAGTAAAACAGAAATATATGAGGAACAATCAGAAGTACTAAAAAATAAATTTATGGGGGAGCTTTGAACAGCGGCCATTACGTGATCCCTGGTAGCCTAGCAGAGCGGATATCGGCACCTGCTACATAGGTAAGTATTTTCAGAAGCAGGGGGTCCCCTGGGGCTGAAATTAGTGGGGTTCAGCATCGGAGACTGCCTGCTTCAATCCCGGGTAATAACAAAAGAGCTAGGATTGCCGCTTTAGGTCTTAATACACACACCAGTAATGTAATTTGGAGTCTGGTTTCACTGGCAGCTAGAGACTTGTGAACATTTCACAAAAGTTGCCGGTATTGCAAACTTTTTCTACCCAAAAAAACCCAACAAGGTATAAACCGTCCCAAATAAAAAAAAGAATTGTTTTGCAAGGTCACATGACCAATTTGATCATGTGAGCCAAGCATTCTTAAGGCAACTTTGTGGAAAGAAATGGTGAAATTCTGCATTTGTGTCATATTTTAAAAAGAAAATCTGCTTTTCTTTTTTTTTTTCAAAAAAAGAAAAAAAATTATAGCAAAAAACTTAATGAAACTGCAAATTTGTGAACACGTTGCTCAGAAAATGTGCAAACAGAAACGGGACAAGTAACCCAAGGCTGATATTATTTATTTTTATTTATTTATTTATAAAATATTTTACTAGGAAGTAATACATTGAGAGTTACCTCTCGTTTTCAAGTATGTCCTGGGCACAGAGTAAAACAAATAATACATGGTTACAAGTACAGTTACATAAATGAACAAGGTATACATTATATACAAGACATTGCGTGCACAGTTATAGAAAATATATATTATGAGCGTATGAAACAGATATCACAGCTCTAGCTATCAACCGGCTAATGCAGTGAAGTCTGGTCTGCCATACGCCCTGATGTGTGTCTGTGTGAGCTACGAAGGGGATCAGCACTTTCTCCCCATGTAATTAGCCTGGGAGGCCCCATGTGTATGGAGTTCCTCCTAAGGTCAGAGCCACTCCTCCACCCTGCAGTGCCAACAGGGGAAGACAAAAAGCACTCAGTAATCATCTGATTCTGTAGCATGCTTGATAATAAAGAGCAATTTATGAGACCGTGCTAATGCATCTGACACATAGTGGTCAATAGTGCCTTAAAAAAAGTAGTGGCACTGTGACCTACAAGCCCTCTACATTTCTCACGATCCCTCCCATCCACTTATTGCCCTGTCTGTTTATTTACTATTCCCGCTGCCAGTCCTTCTCTACCTCACCTGCCTTACAATTACATGGTTATCTTGGATTTTACATCTGTGTTAAACTCCTGGACTCTTGTGTAAATCAGTATTGCCGACCTGAGGAAGAGAGGAGGACTCTGCAAGTCTTGTCCTAAAGTATCCAGTGTTAGTACAAATAAAAAAGTATCGGCTAATACTGAAGTACTCATTTATTCTGCAGAATCACTTGGTTTGTCAGCTGTACCGGGGCAGGGACTCCGTATCCTAATGTCACTTTAAAGTCTGCAGCGCTTATTCCCATTACTGTATGTGATATTATTATGTCACGTGTATTACTGCTGTGCAGCGCTATGTACGTGGGTGGCGCTATATAAATACAAATATATATACATACTATCGTAACTGGAATAATATGGCTATTTCTAAAAATTGAACAATGTCAGACTGTAGGAAACCAAATGTAGCATAAGGGAAGATATACACATATCAGATGGTTTGCACTAATGCAGGGGTGCGCAAACGTTCTGCGCTGCCCCCCCCCCTGCCTGCCAGCCCCTGTACTCGAGCCCTCCTCTTACCTAAGATTCAGTATCAAATGACGTGCGGGGTCATGTGACATCACGTCACGTGACCTCACGACGTCATTTGACGTGCGTTGCTATGGTGAGCGTGTCGTCGAAGATAAAGTAGGAGACTGCAGAGGCCTTACGCGTTCCCCAGGAATTTAATTAAAATGCTTTGGGGAAGAGCGCGGGGTCTCTGCAACCGCCGTGCTCCCCCAGAAAAATATTGAGCCCCCCACTTTGCGCACCACTGCACTAATGCATATATGCATGCACTACACACAAAAGATGGAGGCGCACAGTTTTAGTTGCAAGAAAATTGCTGAAGCTTTTACTTCATGCTTGTAGCAGATAAGATTATGTTTCGGGGGCACAGCCCCTTCCTCACATTTCAACCCGTGCCATGCCATGTGACGTCCCATCATCATTTGATGCTGCGATGCTGCACAAGGACGGCGGCGCGAAGGAGAAGGTAGGAGACCTTTACAGAGGCCCCACGTTCTCCTCTGGAAATCAGTGGGGAAGGGAGCGAGGCTTCTGTAATGCCGCCCCCAAATGTTGACTCTCTAGGAAATCAGAAATCTGCCACTGTATATGTAAACACACTGTATACTGTGGCTGCACTCAGACAGAGTGCGAGAGAGCCCTGGTTGGATTGCAGCAGGCACCAGAGGGAGGGATGCTTCAACTTGAAGGACTTATTTGAGGCCAGAACCTACAGGCATTTTCCTAGGCCCAAGGTGGGCCAGTCTGACCCTGCCTTTTAAACGTAGCGGCAAATCCGATGGACTTTACACAGTATTTACACTGAAAACCCCCCAGAGAGGGGTCATTTTAAAAATACACTACCGACACACTTTATTGAAGTGTGGTCGGTACCGCAAGCCGGGAAATCTCCCGGCTTGCTAGTGGCCGCCCCTCGGCGTGCCGCGCGTCATAGACGCGCGGTCACGCGTCATCGGGAGCGTGCGCCCCCTGCACGCGTGTCCAGGGGCTCCCCGAGGGAGCCCTGGTGTCCCGCGATCGCGGGACAGTGGCAGGGGGTTCCGGGGGACCCGGCGGACCCGGCAGTGGTAGGGAGAGCGCCCCGATCGGAGGGCGCTCTTCCGCTGCTTCGGCGCGCGCCCGTCACACTCGGGCGCGCGCCAGGCTACTGCTGCGGCACAGAACGGGCAAATGCTCGAATAAACTGTGCCGCAGCAGTAACGTGCCAGACGCCCATCCCACCATCTTTGTAAAGGGTGTGGTTTGTAAATAAAGGTAGTGGTAATACTGGTTTATAAAATCTAAAGTTAGCGGTTCTCTGTATTCCTTAGTGTTATCACACTTTGGCCACTCACTGAGCCTTCTCTTGCACTAAAATTAAAAAGGGTTTAAGGTGCCTATAAGAGATGTGTGCAGAGGTTCATATAATGGAGACCGATTTGGATGAAATTATATCTTGGCTTTATTGAGCCTGTTCCTTTATCCAGGCAAAACATACAAAAACAACAAAATAACAAAACCCCTATCCCTTTTATCCCTTTGTAAGGGCTAACTTACTTCCCCAGACCCTATCTGCAGGACTGGAGAGATATTTCCATTACCAGCCTATGACCTCAAAGTCTCAGGAGGTACCTTAAACAGGTACTGTCTCTGACAGGTTCCTGGGTCCTCTGTGTCCAGGGAATATAGGTCTCTGGGTGTCTTGATCTCAGCACACCTTTGTGCTCAAGACTGTGTCTGTGTGCAGGCTTCTCTGCTTTCCTGTGTCAGCCCAATTGTGAACTCAGGAATCTCTCTCCTGTTTCCCACAGGAGGTTTTTCTTAAAGCTCTAATGTGGCCAGTGGAGTCTAGTTAATTTCCTGTCTGCAATTATCCAGCTCCCTGCTGGATTTAGAGGCAATTTCTCTCAAACAGTGATACGTCCCTGTTACAGTGCTAAAGCTTGTGACTCATTAACAAACACCCTTTAGCCGCAATTGAAAAGCACCTGTTTAAAGCAATGCACTGGAGTGGTTATAAAAACCTGTGGTTTTACAGACAAGGAGACCCTGGAGACCTGTGCAGCTGTATCACGGACTGGTTGACTGCAGCTGGTGCATTGCAACTAATCAGAAGCTGCAGGAAGGGATACTTAATGAACAGGAGAACGCACAGAGGAGAGGGAGAGTGGGGCACATAAGAGAACGAATTGTGCAAAAGGAGAATAAAAGGGTTAGAGAGACAGGGGAAAAAATATAGAAGAGATGAAAACAAAGCAGTAGGATAGAGTGAGACTTAAAGCATGTGAAGCTGAGGAGAGAGAGAGACAACATATTGATGGGAGAAAAGGATGGATACACTGTTGGTTATTAGGAGGGAGAGACATGACCAGGGGGCCAATTAATCCTTGGGTCATGTTGTGATTTAAGAAATCGAGTAGGGGGTGGGGGTATATTAAGGAGGGGAGAGCAAGAATATCTGCAGAATTGGAAGCTGCTTTTCCCGCCCAGCCTTCCATTGAGGTCCTATATAGTCATCATTTTGTCATAGCGGTGAAACACAGTTTGGAGACATTTACTATTAAGAAGTGGGGGGTTCAAGGATGAGTGGACCCATAAGGGGGCCCTGGTGGTATAGCGAGGGTAGATCTGACCATACTACTGGGATGTGTGGGCATCAGGTCAGCGGGACCGCCGGTGTACGGACACAGACGAGCCATGATAAGGTGGACCATGGGCTCAATGGGAGGGAGCCTTGTGGTGGAGATCCGGGAACCTCTTGTATGTGTATATGTGTAATAAAAGCTATGGTCATTGACCCTAAAGGATTAGTGTTATGGTGGTTATTGGGGGGAGAATATTGAGGCTCCTATGGGGAAGAAAACGCAACTGGGGGGGGAAGAAGAAGAAAAGAGAGAAAAAGATGAAAACTGCATGGGAAAAGGAATACCATTTAGAAAGAGACTGTGAGTAAAAATATATAAAAAATAGAGGGGATGTGTCAAAGGAAAGGAGATAAAATATTAGTAAGGGAGAAGAGGAAAGATGACAGAGGCAGAATAATGAGAGGGCAGGGGAGAGAGGGAGCTGTCGAGTTTCAGCAGAGGGGAGGGAGGTGCTATGAACCAGGAGGTGTGCCCTGTGCTTGTAATACTGTAGCCGTGAGAGTCAGTAAAGGAAACAGCTCAGGAGAAGCAACACAGGAGTAGTAAGCAGCAGGGTGCAAGCCTTGCAGGGGACGCAGCTCTGGTCATCTCCCCTTCAGACCTAGCAGCTGCTCCCACCCTATCTAGGACGTGGACTTACAATAGAAGACACAGTTCACCAGGATCCTTCTCAATCAGCTCACGTTCCTGGTAACAATATCAACTGCACGTTGTATTTCCGAGTGCTGAAACACTGTGACTACGGCTGCAAAGTATTTAGCTTTTGTGGTTGTTATTATTATTATTATTATATATTTTTTTTTTTTTGCACATGGATTTCTATATTCATTTCCTGTTACACCGTCCCCTTTTCGGCTGGTGCGTGCAATGCTGTGCGTACAAAAAGCTGCATTTGGGATCTGTTGCAGGCGTTCTGCATTAGTATAATTTTCCACTTACATAACAAATAGGACAGCAGTTAAGGATTTATTATTATTATTATTATTATTATTATTGCTATTTTTGTTGTTGCCGGATCTGTTTTTTTTTTTTTGGAGGGGGGGGGGCGGTGGAGGGTGCAGGATGGGAGGTAATCTTGGCTGCCACAGGTCCATCCCCAAGGACCCCTCGGACCTGTGTCAGAAGAACCGCAAGTTCAGCGCAGCTTGCAACTTCAGCAACATCCTGGTGAACCAGGAGAGGCTGAACATCAACACGGCCACAGAGGAGGAGCTGATGACCCTGCCCGGGGTGACCAGGCAGGTGGCCCAGAACATAGTGGAGTACAGGGAGTACATCGGGGGCTTTAAGAAAGTGGAGGACCTTGCTCTGGTCAGCGGGGTCGGGGCTGCCAAGCTGGAACAGGTGAAGTTTGAGATCTGTGTCACCAGCAAAAGTGGCTCAGCCCAGCACTCCCCCAACTCCTTGAGGAGGGACATGGACCATGTGCAGCACCTGTCTTCAGCCAGGGTCAACATCAACACGGCCACTGCTGGCCAGCTCATGAGCCTCAGAGGGTTGACCGATGAAATGGCACAGGGCATAGTCCAGTACCGCAGCCAGCACGGTCCCTTCAAGAGCATCGAGGACTTGGTCAGGGTGGTCTCCATCAGCCCATGTCTCCTGGACAAGGTCAGGCACCAGGTCTTCGTCCAGAGGTCTCGCCCACCTTCCACCCACACCAATGGGGGGTTGCACTTTATGGCAAAGCCTCATCCCAGCCCTACCTCCCTGAGCCTCCAAAGTGAGGACCTGGACTTCCCACCTGGGGGTCCCACCCAACTCATCTCTACCCGCCCGCCCGTGGAGGTCTTTGGAGGGGTGAGGGAGGGGAAACCCGTGCTCAGGGTGGCCACTTGGAACCTGCAGAACTGCAGCCTGGAGAAGGCCAGCAACCCTGGGGTGAGGGAAGTGGTGGGCATGACCCTGTTGGAGAACAGGTAAGTGCTTGAGGATGCTGGGTTATTGTGGGTCTGTTTCTAAAAGTGCAAGGGTACCATCTTTCAGGCAGCTTGATAAAAGTGCAAGGGTACCATCTTTCAGGCAGCTCGATAAAAGTACCATCTTTCAGGCAGCTTGATAAAAGTGCAAGGGTACCATCTTTCAGGCAGCTTGATAAAAGTGCAAGGGTACCATCTTTCAGGCAGCTTGATAAAAGTGCAAGGGTACCATCTTTCAGGCAGCTTGATAAAAGTGCAAGGTACCATCTTTCAGGCAGCTTGATAAAAGTGCAAGGGTACCATCTTTCAGGCAGCTTGATAAAAGTGCAAGGTACCATCTTTCAGGCAGCTTGATAAAAGTGTAAGGGTACCATCTTTCAGGCAGCTTGGTTTGCACATGTAAGTGTCCCAGGGTGACATTTGTCAGTGTCACTAGGTCCCACTTCTTTAGGTCACATATCTGAGGTCCTCTGATAAAAAGTCGTCATTGCTTGACCCCCCCATCCCCAATGCATTGTTGGCGCTTAAGGGGTTAATTAAGTCCAACAGTTTGCTATCTGCTAATCACACAGAAATATGACCTATTTTAACTCCTTTTCAGACGGAAGCCGGTGCAAACTTGTGGGTATCAATAGAAAAAGTATTAATCAATGGGGCATACTTGTAGTAGCCGATGGTAGATCAACTCCTGAATTAACAAAAAACAATGAGCTAATGAATGAAAATAGTAAATGGGAAGTGAAAGGAATTGTAATACATGTGCCTACTCTATGCTTTATGTAACGCCACAAAACCATGGCATGGCATATACAGAAACCATAATGCATGTCAACCAAGTTCCTTGATCAACTTAAATGGGATGTGGACATAGAAACTACTTAGGCCTAGATTTACTAAGGGGTGCTAAATTTGCGCACTCATTAACTCCCTTTCATTTGTTGGGAGTTAAGGAGTGCTAAACCATAGCACCCTTTAGTGAATCTGAGCCTTTGTCATTTCAAGGGTGGCCATCTCTTGATATTAATCCCTACACTGGCTGGAACTGTGGAAGATGCTTTGCAATGGAAGGACACCGCAGGGTGCTGGGAGGAGTTTCGGGGGCTCACTATATACCAGTAATTAGTGGACTTCACTCTACTGCTGTAGACTCTTTAACTGTTTTGCACCTGAGGGCATGTTGGGATTTGCACATTATCTGGGAGATATTCACAAGGAGGCATTTGAGATGCAAATTGCTTTTAGTGGATGGGTTATAATCGGACAGCTGCTTTTAGGGTTCAATATATTGTCTGATGTTAAAATTGTGCTTGGCAGGTTAGTCATTGTTTCGTCTCTGTCATTTATGTCAGTATCAGTGTTCCTTTCATGAGTAATGAAGATAATAACCATAACAAATAACAAACAATGGCAAACTTTTTCCCCCGCTCTTCTCTTCCTGGAATCTCGCATAACAGGTGATGGCTTTCAACTTCAAGGGAAACAATGTGAATGGAGAGGGTGATTTCCAAGGCTTCCATTAAACCCCATATTTTTCATTTATGAATTCTAAAATGGGTTACGCTGTAATGTTAAAAATTGAATATATATATATATACATATATACAGTGTATATATATATGTGTATATATATATATATATATATATATATATATATATATATATGTGGGTAAATAGATAGATACACAGTTATACTATGGTATATGGGTACATAGAATAGCACAATTCTACTATGGTATATGGGTACATAGAATAGCACAATTCTACTATGGTATATAGCTACAAATATATAGGGGTTCTGTGGGAACATAAAAACTCAATGTATCTGGTTCTGCACTTCGTGATGTAAGGTAACAAACATTTATTGCTGTAATTCCACACCTGGGGTAGCTGAGTTTAATCATCTGAAATCTAATTACAATGCATTGCTTTGGCATCCACTATAACGTCTGACCCACAAATAATCTATTAAAACTTGTATTATAAAAGATTCAAGGGCGTTTAGAAATGCAATCTATTATTTTTGTATCTGCCCCCCTTGTGGAGAACAGCACTTTAGTAACGGGTTGGTTATGGAGAAGTGAAGGTTTGTGACCTCTTCTATTGGGTCACTATGAGAGTCTTTTGCAGATATTTGGTATACACAAGTTTTCAAAACCTCACAAATATACTCTACCAGGTGTTCCGTCACAAATTTGGGAGGTCTCAAGAAATGCTTCTACAACTACGTTTGAGGACAGTGGTAATAATATCTTTCTGTGTTGTTAAATTAAATGACACTAGTCCATTAAAAGGTATAACAATCTGCAAAAAATCTACATTCTTACCTAATGTGGTGCAAATGAGAATGATTTAATTAAGTATAAATAGCTGTGTTAGTCCACTTGCAACTGTGTCTGTCCCTTTCATCCATGTATTGTCCTGTCTGTTTATTCCTTCTCTGCATCATCTGCCTTAGATGGCTCTCTTCTTTTTCTTTTTTTTACACCTGTGTTAAACTCCTGGAATTTTGTGTTAATCAGTATGGCTGACCTGAGCAAGAGAGGAGAGCTCTCGAATGTCTGTCCTATAATATCCAATTTTAGTCCAAATTAAAAAAGGTATCACCTAATACTGAAGTACTCACTTACTCGGAAGTATTTAAAAAAAAAAAAATAGTAGCAGGACAAATGAACAGTAAGCTAATGCAAACCAGATTGCTCTGTCATCTTCTGCGTAGGGTTTAAGAAGATGCTTCAGGATGCAGGCTACCAATCATATCAATCCCCCCCAAGGTTATGGGGTGGGTATGTGGCACTTAAACCTACACTGCCCTAAGGGTCTGCAGCCCTTTGGCTTTAAAAGGGTCATAGGTTACACTGTCAATAGAGGGCTACTTCCTGCAGACTGTCAGAAATCCTTTTCATGTGGTATCTAAAGATCAGTATTATATAAACTTTCCACACTCATTTGCCTCCAAAGCTGCAAGAAATGTATCCTTCTTTCTTGGGGTGAAACCTGAAAGCGTCTTTATTTCCTTGCTGTTCTATTCTTACTAATCCAGGTAAAGGTGCACTCACGGTACCAGGTTAAAGAACGCCACAGCTGCACAGCAACAACAGTGCCGCTGGTGGCGGAACCACCGCGATCATAAACTGGAAATAGAGGCGCTCCACTGCTCTTCCAAAAATCATAGATTTATTGCACAAGTCAAGGATCAATATTTCGGTGTCTTAACAAAGGTTCGCAAACGGATGGACACGCTGATCCTTGTGCAATAAATCTATGCTTTTTAGAAGACCAGTGGTGTGCCTCTATTTCCAGTTTATGTTTTATTCTTACTACAGGCATACCCCACTTTAACATACGCAACGCAATGGGTCCAGAGCAGATATATAAAGCGAAAATGTACTTAAAGTGAAGCGTTAACTTAAAGTGAAGCGCTAGCTTTTCCCCCACTTATTGATGCATGTACTTTACTGCAAACGTCATATATGTGCAGAACTGATGTAAATAACACATTTGTAACAGGCTCTGTAGTCTCCCCGCTTGCACACAGCTTCGGTACAGGTAGGGAGCCGGTATTGCTGTTCAGGTCGTGCTGACAGACGCATGCGTGAGCTGGCGTTTGCCTATTGGGCGATATGTCCTTACTCACGAGTGTACTTAAAGTGAGTGTCCTTAAACTGGGTTATGCCTGTACATTGTTGGAAAATATATACAGGTAGATATATTTTCTAATTCACCAGCACTGTAATCATTGCGAATGGAAATGTAAAACCTGCAGCCTACAAGTGACCTGGAACCTAACGCCTAAATCCAATTCAGTAATGGAAGCAGTTGCAGTGTAAAAACTACCTGTCATTATGTCTTTGTGAAAGGGCAGATACTGTACGGTGATTTAAAGCTGCAGTTCAAGCAATATCCTACGTGTGTTTTTTAAAATAAATCAGTTCTGTACTATGAGAAACTTGTAGCATTTTTTTTGAAAAAGAAAACCAATTTTTAAAGACATTTTTAATGTATTATAATGTTGCAAGCATTTTTATTTCTATAGCAACCATTTACAAAGTCACATCCTGTTCCGAAACAGACTCTGGAACACACCTTTTTGAGCCCTGCTCTCTTTCTAGCAGTGCACCAATTGTATCTAGTGCCTGCCTGGTCACATGATCTTCCACACAGAACCTTGCATCTTGGGCTCTCTTCTGCTGCACTGACAGGCATTTAGTAAACCCCTAAGCCGAATCTTCGCCGATCGGTCACAGGAGAACGGATTGATCGGCAACTTAGCTAATTACTTATCATTGTGTGGATTGTATTGATGCACATACTAAAGGGAAGAATAACTAAAAAAACGGCAGCTTGGACTGCTGCTTTAAGAGATGCTATTATCACCAGTGTAGGCAGTTTACACAGAAGGACATTTTCTTGAAATGGATGGGACTTGTTAAAGGGGAGGAGATCTATAGGATAATCCTGCATAATGAATACAATTTAGAGTAAATTCACAGGAAGGGGGCAGGGGGGAGGGAGCTCTGTTGAACCCTCATGGTTCAAATATGCCAAGATTTGCCCAGTGTCCTTTACAAGTGGTACATTTTCTTTATCTTAGCAAGCAGTTTATGATTGTCAGCGTTGCTGTATTGTTTGCACATCATGATGGCAACGGGCTGAAGTTAGGAAAATCAATGAATGGCACTTTTTCCTCTCCCGCTTGGAATCCGTGGAATCAGAATGCAGAACAATGGGCAGCCTTGTATGAATGCAGAGGAGGTGGATAGCATTCTGCAATGGGCAAGGCCGCATCTGAGACATGTTGATAGGCATTAGAGGTTCAAATTGGACCAAATTGAACTAAAGTAGGGCCATGGAATATATGGAACGGGCCCATGACTGCAGTGACAACATCCTACAACGTATTAAGGGTTACATCTTTGTATAAGAATGGGTTGATCAGTGAGGGTTATGAGTTGGTAGATGGGAAGATCAGTAAGGAGAAAAGATGGGATATAGTAAGCGGAATGGAGCAAGGAGGGAGTGGAGGCGAACATCAGGCCCCCCATGGACCAGCTCAGATGAGGGGAGAAGGAGCGGAGTGCCAGAGGTACCTGAAGAAAGGAGCCAAGGGCACTGGAGGAGGGTGGCAGGCCTTCAACGGGCTGACCCAATTGAGCGTGGGGTGTGCAGTGGTGAGCCGTGGCGGGCTTCAGAGGGAGCCCCATGAGATCTGAGCTGAGGAGCATGGCGGCGTTATGTGAAGCGGGCGCGCAGGATCCTGACGGCACGCCCCCAAAATCACCACGAGGTCAGGAGCAGCGGAGAAGACAGAGTTAAGCCCTGGAGGGCTTGCAGAAGAGGTGCCGATGGAAGACAGACCTGGCCTATCTGGAGATCAGCTAGAGAAAGAGGAGCTGAAGCTGGAAGCAGGAGAGAAGACTGGAGGGAAGAGGATGGTCCTATTAATGTGTGAAGAGATAGTGTAAATGAGAAGAGGTTAGAGGGGGCTGTTCAGGGAAGGGATAAAGCTTTAGTGGAGGGTTGGGTAATGTGCTGGCACATAGCACAGTGAGGGTGGAAGAGGGCTCCCGCATAGCGGAGACGGCACATAGGGAGCCATATTTGTGTAGCCCTCCGGGAATGTATTTGTTGCCTGAAGTGAAGAAAAAATATGGAAGAGCGAGTTTGCAAATATTTTATTCTTAGTGCCGGTGGATAGCGAAATAGTGGATAGGATGGATGAGAGCAGCATTTAGGGTGAAGGCAACAGATAAGAAAAGACAGTTACCAAGGATGTTTGTAAAGTGGTTGTAAGAGTTTGCAGTGTGATTGGGGAAAAGGATCCCCAGCAATATTCATAATTATTTTGCTATATGGACATGATTTGGGGTGCGTACAAAGTGTACAGAGGTTTTGCATTGTGGAAATACAACGAACAGTTCCGGCAAAAAATGTCAGAGAGAAAGAATGTTAGATGGGATGTAAAAGAAATAGATCTATGGTTAACGTTGATACCTACGCAGAGGCAGCACCCTTTCCAGGAGAAGCTGGCACTTCTAGTCAGGGAGTGTCAGCCGGAAAAAGGGTTGGTGTTTGCCGGCCCTTCAACGAGTGTCACTGTAAATGGTACAGCGAACGTATACGTAAACACGAATGTTCTCATTGAGGAGGAATGCATTTGGCATTCGCCATTTCGGCATTGCAGTGTTTTAAGAAGTAAAGGCTGGCGTTTGGGAGACAGGCATTTGGGTTTGGGTGCTGCCTGGAATTTTTGGAGAACCTGGTCTCAGAGAAATGGTAAGCCTGTGGAAGGATTTGTTAGGTCCAGGTACATAGGCAGTGCACAGGAAAGCTTGGGATGATTGGTTGGCCTTAACTCAGCAAGGTTTAGCGTTGAAGAGTCTTGTTAATCTAGTTGTGTCAGTTATGTGAGAAAGTGGATTCAGGTTGTGCGGTAGACAGGAAGTTAGCGGGGATAATTTTATTTATGAAGTAACAAAGGAGGGAGAGGGAGAAGGTTGTATGATACCTTTTATTGGACATTACCATACCATCTATTCCCACTCCATACTTTGTTACTACATGGAAGAAAGGACCAACGTGGCTACCCACCCTTCTTTTCCTTTCCTTTATGAAGGAATTTTTTATCAGAAAAATGTTGAAGGAATGGAAAAAAGGATCAGTGTGTCAGGATATGCAAAGGCCGGTGACATTTGGTTTATTGGCAATTGTGTTCATTGTGGTTGAAAGTTTGTTATTCAGATTTTGACGTGGCTTTGTTCCGGGGCTGCTTTCACCTTTGCGTTCTTTGGAGCGATGAGGCTAAGTGAATTGGTATCCACGAGCAAAAGGAAGTTAGGGGGAATTCGAATGAGGGACGTGAGGGTTTCAGAAGAAAAAGTGAGGTTTTTAATCCGTAGGTTGAAGACGGATGTTAATGGTAAAGGGACATGGGTATCCCGTTGGCAGTGTTGCAGTTGTTTTTGAAAGTTAGGCCTGTGGGTGCAGGGAAATTGTTGGTACACAGGGATGATTTGCCATTAACGATGTACAAATTTAATAGAGTTTTTTTAGATGGGTTTGTCAAATTTGGGTGTGTGCGCTAATAATTTTGGCATTCTTTTCGTATTGGGGCTGCAACGGAGCCTGCCCAGCTGGACATGACAGAGGGAGGTAAATATAGCGTTGGGAGTCAAGGCGCTATAAGGGTTATGTGCGTCCTAATCTGATTAGATAATGTTTTGTTTCATTTACGTATAAAGCAAAAATGCCAACTCCAGTGGTGTGGATTTCGGGCAGCAAGGCATGGTAGGAACCTGGGGCTAGGACTGATCAGGGTAAGATGGCGTGAGTTTGGGTGGTTTAATCTGAACCCTGATGTAATTGAGATAAGGAGGGTAACAAGAGGCACGGTTATTGTGGTAAAACATGCAGGGCAAATTATTTGGCCCAGTTAAAAACGGTGGAGTTTAATAATACCAGAAAATACGATTTATCACGGGTGTTGGTCCATTTTAGCGATGGTTGGAAATGATTCCTGGAGGAATGCTAGGCGCTGGATGGCGATTGAGCGCAGTAGGAAAAAGGTAAATGCGGCTTATTCCAAATGTTTTAGGAAAGTAGGGGGTGTTGTTGTCAGGCACAAGGAGAAGGGGATAATAGGGATTTGTTGAGTAAGGACGGAGTCCACCTGACAGATATTGGGTTGGATATTTTCAATGTGGGTCTTTAAGATGGTATTGAGAGGGCGTTGGTTCTTGGTGAGGTGCAGAGCCCAATTTAGGGTTAAAATGGGTTGGCTTGTGGCAGGATGTTGCTTGCCACCTGAAGTTGGTTGGGAGTTTTACCTGGTCTCCAGTAAGGGCACAATAAGGTTGTAGCAATGCTGATAGCCTTGCGCCAAGGCTCGCGCTAACCTTTGGATGTTACACTAATACGTGCCCATTGGCCCTAGTGGTCAGTGGCTGGCATGATATGGTTGTTTAAACTGTTTGATTATGTAAATGTTAGCTGGCCAGTTTGTATGGTGTTAATTTAAGAAATGCGGAGCCATTTTTACATCCAAACTGGTGCCAGTGTTTTATTGGGATTTGGGTGGAATGGCCAGGTGAGCATGGAACATGGAGGGATCTGGAAGTCCTGGTGGTGATAGGTTTCACAGGTTAAAACTAGGTGGTCTGTGCCTTATTTAAGCAAATTCAGGCATGTATACATATTTTTTAATGGTCAATGTTTGTAAGCATTGTAGTCTGAAGTGCAGGGGGTGGGCTTTCTACCACCCTTATCTCTGCCTTATCACTGACACCTTTTGTTAATTCGCATTTAGACATGGAAGTTACTTCTATAAATTGGATTACTTTATCTGATTACCTGGAATGGAGCAGATACAATTGACACAATTGACAATCATTCACCATTTACAGTCCATGTTAAACTGAAACAAAGAAAAACTCCAGACTATTAATGCAGCAGTAAATTAACTAAGCAATCCCCCCCTCCTAGCCTATATGAGTATAACTGATGCCCACTGAGTATATGTTTTTTTTTTCGTATATAAAATTATGATTGTCATAATCTCTAGTTTCTGAGATGACCTATTAGACTCCAATGAGGTCTAGGGGTGAGCTCCAGTTTAACATTAATATTTAAAATGCTCATATTTCCTGAACTAGCATCAGGTTTAAAGAATAAAAAGTGTTGGAAAATTAAAAAACAAACACAAAAAGACCTGCACGGGCTGCTGCTTTGAGTTATAGTTAAAAGGTTTGGTGTCTGGAAAGGGTTTCGAGAACACCAGAACTGGGCATTGGGGTAATATTATTATTATTTTTTTAATATTACCTGGAAATCATATTGTTTTATGGAGTTCTGTTCTCAAATCACACGCTGTGGGATATTTGAGAAAGTGTGTGGTCCCGCTTAGGTTTACTTAATATATAAGCAGCACATTCAGTTTCATGTCTATTTTGTGACTTTTGAAATGATGCTCCTTAAAGCAGAAATTTGCAAAGTGACCAAACGTCTCGTACATTTTGAAACCAAAGCAAATAATAATAATACTGTAGGTTTTCCCCTGTATGGCACTGACAGCGTACACAGTGCTGTACATAGATATTTTTTTTTTTTTTTTTTTGCCAGCACAAGTTCCTGCCCCTTAGAGCTTAGGCTTGAGGCACAGGGAGATAAAGTGACTTGCCCAAGGTCGCAAGGAGCTGACGCTGGGAATTGAACCCGGCTGCCCTGCTGTAAACTCAGTGCCGTTATTATCAGTCACTCACTTGACTTCACAGCCACTCCTTCAGCCTAAATAATGTGTTGCAGGATAAGGGATCATGCTTGAGAGCGGTGATGTCACCAACTCTCCAATCATGACCGCAGGCTGTCCTGCATCATTTTGCAAGTGCAAGCGGGGGGCGTGGCCGGGGGCGTGTCATTGGCTGGATCTGGGCTATTTCTGTGTGTAAGTGTGTGTGTTTGTGGCTGTGTGTGTGTGTCTGTGTGCTGTGTGCATTGACTGGCACTAATTGGTTGCTGAAGGGTCATTAGACAATTCAGCGCGCTCGAAAATCTATTTGCTCTGTCTCCCCAAGCACCTAACTTGGGAGAGCGTACGTGCACACTCATGAGCGCGCATGCGAGCCGTGTGAGCGTGGCCGTACATATTGATTTTAACTGAAGTGAGCGCGCCAAGCGCGCTCACCGGCAGCGTGGACGCAGCCTAATGCTCTCCTAAAAAGGTCAGTCACACTTAAACCAATGTGAGCTAATTGTTTAATAGATACAAATTAGACACGTGTTGTATAAGTATTTTGACAGGCGTGTGAATTTGTTTCGCTGAACCTGTCTGACTTTCTTAGTTCCTTCTTCGTACACGTTTTATTACAAAAGTTCTGTTTTCACAACTTCTGAGAAAGCGGCAGCCTCAATTAATAGCATGCATTGATGTCACAATCCTTGCGCAAAATTGTGTTGCTTCACGAAGAAACGATGGCGTTGGCTGTGCAGTTGCGTGCAGGAAACGCTTGATAACATTGCAGCTTTCTTTTGCTAGGAAACGTTGCCTGAGCTGAGCTGTTGTTTTGTAACGTTGTATTCCAGGGGTGGCCAACTCTAGTCCTCAAGCGCCACCAACAGATCAGGTTTTCAGGATAGCCCTGCTTCAGCACAGGTGGCTCAATTAGTGGCTCAGTCATACTGGCAACGTAGCGCGGGGTAGTTGCAGACCCTCCGACATTTGCCACCTTAAAATAGGTGCACTTTAGTTCCTCTGTCATTGTGGGATACAGGAACTTAGAAGCCAGTGGGCATATCCTATGAAGGCCCCATAACACATGCAACAGGACGACACAGTGCACCAGAAGTGAATGGCAAACAATGTATTCAAAACACACAAAACGTATAGCATCAACTTACAATTAAAACTGAAAAGAATAGGCTCCACGGGCTCCCAGTGAGAGTATAGAAATGTCCGTAGGTGTTATACAGCAAGGGCCTGAGCACTGGGTCCCCGGACCAATGACTCGCAGCACTAGGAAGGTGGAGGCTAGAAAGTGTCAGGCTATGACGAAACCTCAACCCGTTTCGCACTTACAACGTGCTTCATCAGGGGTTTTCGTCATTAGGAATGGCTCTCCTATTTGTACTCGCATTCAGTAATTAACTTAACAAATTAGTCGGAGCCCACAAGTCCATGTCACATTGAAAACAGATGACCACAATGCAGTAACATAATACAAAGTGAATAATCCGAGGAGAACATGATTCTTATTACGTCATCAACTCAAAATAGAACAAATGTGAAAATAATTTATATATATATATATATATATATATATATATATATATATATATATATAATCAAAAAATAAATAGATGATACCGTTCTGTGGCTAACGAACAGAACGGTATCATCTATTTATTTTTTGATTATTGAAGCTCGGCTAACATGGTACTGATACCTCTACATGTATATATATATATATATATATATATATATATATATATATATATATAAATGTGCAGGTAAATGTGAAAACTATGTGTATGGAAATACAGTATATATAAATCTATATATATAACTAATCATGTCCTAAAGAATAGAACATGCAGTTTATTGTAGGCAAATAATATTTTACTGATAAAACACTAGTGTTTCCAGATGTATTTGTCTATACTTATTTATACAAAAAATAGAAGTGGTGATAACTTTTCTATAACACAATTTTCATTGATCAAATTGGTCATCACTGTTCAAGCTGCTGTAATTAGCTGAAGGCTCAGAGTTTCAACCAATGAGAGAAAGGCAGTGAAGCTCTCTTCAGCTCTTACAAAGAGCCAGAAATGGGTACAATAAGTAGGTACAGGGGGTTTAAGAAGTTACAGTAAATAAAAAAAATCAGACACAGTACCTGCTAAATAGGCACAGTATGGAGGGCCTGCTATTGGCTCGCGTGACTTGGAAGATTTAAACTACCATCTTGTTTCCCCCTTAGGGGATAATACCGGCGCTACCTCCTGCAATAAGTATCTCTGGAATTGGGTGTCCGCCGAACTGAAAATAGCACGGTTCAGCCTCAGAGACCCCCTGCTTCCCACCAGGGTTGCCACCACTCCGGGTTTGACCCGGAGGCTGCGGGTTTTGGCCACGAATCTCCGGGCTACGGGTTTACCTTGTTAATCTCCGGGCAGCTGCGGTGTGTGGCGGCTTCTCCTGGAATCCTCCGGCCTCATCCTGCATCTCCCCCCTGCAACACCTGTCAACATAGCTGCGCGGCGTCAAATGGCGCTGTGTTGCCATGACAACATAACGCTACGCAACACCCGTTGCCATGACAATGGGACTCTACATGACGTTACGCAGCGTCATGTTGCCATGACAACACGGCGTCACATGATGGCAACTTGATACCGCGTAACGTCGTGACATCGCGTAGCGTCCCGTTGTCATGGCAACGCGGCATCATGTGACGCCGCACCGCCATGTTGACGGGAGTTGTAGGGGGAGATGCCAGAAGGATATACGGAGGATGCCCGGGGGACGCCGGCAGGTACCGCCGGTAAGAGATAAAAATGTTATCCTTCAGTAGAAGGTGGCAACCCTGTTTCCCACCCAGGCAATAAAAAAATAAGAAGTGTGGGTATACGGAGAACTACTGCCTTAAATTCTAAAACAAATGCTAAATATAGCAAAAATGTGTTGTATGAGTCAGTGTTTTCATTTTGTTGCCAATCCTAGCATGGCGTCTTCACATAGGCACTTTGTTGTTCTCCGCCATCTCTGTGTTGCGTTATTGACTTTCTGTCTACACCGTGGTGGTGGTGTTGAGATATGCCAGGGCTGCAGGGCACAGTTGTTAATCCTCTGGTGTTGGTTTCATTCAATAAGTGTGTTAAACAATACTGCATAATGATTTTGTCTCGTGCGTGTCAGACAGTGATAAATACCTAACTGCCTAACTGGTTACATAGTACAGTATGTTTGACTGGGTCGGTGAAGTTCACTCTTGCAGTGTTCTGTTTGCTAGGTTATGTTGATCCAGACAAAGGCAAATTTGGGATGATAAACTGTGAATTGAGCCAAGTACTCTTTCCTAACCCCCTAAAGTGAACGCTGAATCAGAATTCAGAATTAGATATGCTGAATATATCTACGTTGCTCAGCATAAGCCTTAAATCAGAGTTAATGGTAATGCTATATATATATATATATATATATATATATATAATAAATATAGACAGCCGGCACTCCACTAGCATAAATGTATAGGCAGGTGCATGTCCCATAAAGTATGTATAAACTAACGATACCGTGTTGTTGCACGAAACCAGGAGACAGCACTCAGTCTTAAGCAGGTAAAAGCATGTATTAGTGACAGGGCATAAAATTCCAACATTTCGGTCCCCAAACGGGACCTTCCTCAGGGTGGTGCACCTACCCAGTGGCCACAGCGTCGTTGAACTCTGCTCGGATACGGGAGTTGCACCAGCACCCGGCACAGAGCCTGGCAGGTAAGGGATACCTCCCCAGCCAAATGCTGCTTCCTGGACTTATATATAGCCAGCTTGGCTAATGCCAGGAGAAGGTTGGTGAGGAGGTCCCTGGCCCTAGTGTAGTTCAGAAGGTTTGGACCTTCTTTTACAGCAAATAAAAACCTCACTTGTGAGCACTTTCAGATGTCTCAGACACGTCTGCAATCCTGCTCTTCGCCAGTATCACTCAGCATACAGAGCTTCTACTGTAGCCAGGGATTCTGGGTAATGACATGCACCTTTTATTTAAAAAAAGATTTAAATGACATTGCTGTTGTTGAAGCAGAAAGAAAGAGAACATTTCCAAAGCACAATTTCCTTTTACTTAAAAACCGAAAGTGTAAAGATAAGTGTGTAAAAACAAGCGTAGCTCATAGCCGCATCACACATTGACCAGTGGTTGTAGATGCACCTTTCAGTGACGGTGTTGGTGGACGTTAGCATGGAAGCCGTGGTCTCCAGGTAACCTTTTCTGAGATGGAGAAATCCAGTACAGAGAGGGTTTTTTTTTTTTAAGCTGGTGATGCCACGTGGAGACGCTTTGCACATGACACCTAACAGATGGTGGCTAATTATAACCTGAATGACATGCTGGCTGAAGGCTTCCATCCGTCATTGATCGCAGTAACATGTTTCAGAAGAACGGTAAAGTCACACCGATGTAAACAAATCATCGTTACTATGACAACCCAAGTCTTAGAAGGGGACATTCCCAAATCTTTGTCCTATTTTTATTTTATTTTAGATATATATTCCTGCATTGACATGGTTAAAGAGGCCAACCTCTGTTGAACCAAAGTTGTATTGGTTACATTTACTTGACAAGTATGACAATTTTTAAATATATATATATATATTTTTATAGTAAAGTTGTATTCGAGGGAGTGTTTCAATTTTAACTAGATTCTTTTGGAGGTTTTTACAAAGAATTTATTTTCTAACTTCTTTTTCCTTTGATCTGTGTAGAAAGTTTTTTTTTAATGTAGTGACATCATTGACCAAGGAGTTAAAAGTGCATGACTTCTTTCAAAATAATCATTTTTTAAACACCCTGTTATAAATAAAAAGCTATTCATTTTCACAGGACACATAAATGTCACTTTAACTGTGATTTTTTGTTTTGTTTGTTTTTAAGAAGCCAGTTGCATTGATTATGTTGGTCATTTATTTGTGTAATTATTGCTATGTGAGAGTGATCCCTGACATGCTGGAATTCTGGGTAGCTTGTTGCAAAGAGAATCAGTAAGGCAGTGGTTTTTCAACCGGGGTTGCTAGGAGCCCTTGGGTTCTCTGGGCATCCCTAAAGGGTTCCCTGTAATTTTCAGGTAATTTGAAAATTGTACCAAATACAGAGGAATGTACAATGCATCTGATCTCAGACGCTCTATTAGAGAGGGTTGGGGTCCTTACAATGCATCTGATCTCAGACACGCTATTAGAGAGGGTTGGGGTTCCTTACAATGCATCTGATCTCAGACACGCTATTAGGGAGGGTTGGAGCTCCTTACAATGCATCTGATCTCAGACGCACTATTAGAGAGGGTTGGGGTTCCTCAGAATTTCACATAGGGTTCCTTAACCAAAAAAAAGTTGGAAACCACTACAATATGGTATAGTATCCAAACTCAAAATGCAATGAAGCTGTATTGCTGCTTCTTAGTCAACCATGACTCTCCTATAAGCTCACACAATCGATTCTGCTTCGCTTCAGCTGCTCTAAGGGCTGGGACCCACTGCGCCCGGCGGCGCGGGCGGCCACAAGAGAGTTCCCCACCAGCAGGGGAATCCTCCCGAGCTGGTCCCGTCCCCCCTGGCTGCACAGCTCACTACACGCTGTGACGCGTCAGCCGCTAGGGGATTCCAGAGAATTGTCATCCCTAGCGTCGACGCGTCATGTGGTGTGGCTGTGAGCCAATGAGGAGGGGAGGCTTCGGGAGGAGGAGAGGCTTCGGGGAGCGGGGAGGAGTGTGGAGGGAAAGCAGCGTGAGTGCCTGTCTGTGTTTGTGTATGTGTGTGTCTGAGTGCGTGAGTGCCTGCCTCTGTGTGTGTGTGTGTGTGTGTGTGTGAGTGTGAGTGCCTGCGTGTGTGTGTATAAGTGCCTGCGTGTGTGTGTGTGTTGCTTTTGATTACCTTCAATCAGCAGCTCCAGCCCGAGCCCGTGGAGGGAGGGGGGGGGGAGTAGCGGGTCCCTCCGCTCAAGCCTCCCACTCCCGCCCACCTCCCGCTCCCGCTCCCTACAGACCGCATATCGCGGTCTGTGTCTGTCAGCGCCCCGCCTGTCTGCAGTGCGGGCGCGCTGACTGAGGGAGCGGGGTCTTAGCCTAAGGGGCTGGAGGAGTGGCTCAGTGAGTAAAGACACTGACAATGACACTGGGTATGAAGCAGGGGAACCTGGTTCAATTCCTGCTGTCAGCTCCTTGTGACCTTGGGGAAGTCACTTTATCTCCCTGAGGCACCAAACGCATAGATTGTCAGCTCTAAAGGGCAAGCACTTGCGCCTGCAAAAAATTCTTTGTATAGTGCTGTGTACACTGGCAACGCTATACAAGAAAAACTATTGTTATGCTCAAAGGAAGCTGTTTCATTTTCGGTGATTGCGAACGCCCCCTAGAAAATTGGCAAATTACCCAGGATGTACAACGTACATGAGTACCTCCAGTGTGCACCCTTCATGGCATACGCTGTATTTCTACAGGTCACTGACAGGGTTAAAGCAACATTCTCTGGAGCTGCACTGTGCTATCTATAATGACAGGTATCTGCTGATATTACACACCAGATAGTGAACAAAAGAACAAGCTAATAGACATTATGTCCCAGCTCTTTTCTATTGGCCAACTGGAGTTTGGATGACTATCTTGTTTTTCACAGAGAAGAATTGTGCTCCATCCTGGATGCTGAATATAAAATTTCACAGTACTGGAAGACCCATCAGATTTAAATTGTCAAAGAAAATATGACCAAAATGTGGCGTGAATTTCTGCTTTAATATGTATTCTATGGAGATAATTGCATTGGATAGAACCAAGAATTTAATGAAATTGACAGAAATCAACCAAAAACATCTATTTGCCAGAAAAGCATTTGGGCTCAAAACTCTATAGAATTGTTTCTCACCATATTATTTACAAATGTGCATCATTTTTAAAAGAAAAGTTGGAAATTAAAATACACTAATGAAAAAACACATTTATATGTCTCTAGGTTATAGATAGTAACCCGATACCATCATTTAATTAATTTTTGATAGTGCAGATACAGTGTATCTTATTGATCTTCCATCACAAACCCCATATATTTGAATAGTGTGATCTCATTGAATCATTAACTAGCATTTAAGTGAACAGATGTGCACTATAGGTCTTATATTTACACAGGTTAGGCAGGAGAAGACATGGCCGGTAAAACAGCCTTTATATCAGACTTCCCCGGATTATATACCTTAATAAGCAAACACTCCTTATCTCCCTTATGTGTATAGTTTCTGCTAAAATGTGGGTCATTATATTGGAAGTGCTTGGTGCGTGTAATATGTGTAATGGGTGATCAATCTGTGAGGGTACATAGTGGTAAAGAGCACTGCTACTTTGTATATACAAATCCACACTTTAACTCATTTTTTAAATAAAAAATGGGATTTAGGGTTCTGTGAAACAAGACAATTTGGGCACAAAACCAGGACATTTTCATCCTGCCCCTACGTACTTTGCTCCGATTTTGCCCTGTCTGCCCAACTCAGTAAGAGTGTTTGGGGAGGAGTTACATGGTGCACACTCCCCCCGGTCACAGGCCCCAAAGAAATTCAACTGACTCACTTTGTGGGATTGCATGTTTTTTAAACTCGGTGGGTAATTCTCAGCCAGGATTATTAACATCATGTTCATTTTACTGGAAGAATCTTGTGATGTTCACTGCACATCGTAAAGGCAATAAAAAAATGCGGTAAACAATGTTTGATGCCAAGTGGGATCTGAAACACGTTAGGTTCCTCTGGCAGAGAAAGGGTTATTTTGGTTTAATTCAACAGATGCCTAAGCAAACATCTGACTGTTCTGGACCTATAAGAAGAAAGGGGACAGGCACTTTGGTGGTTATTCGTTAAACTGAGACAGCATCGATCAAGACACTACTGCACGGATACTCTTATTGAAGTTACAATAACATCACTTTAAATGATGTGTACCTATAAGTGGCCACATTTTGAAGACAAGATTTAACACCATAAACATATTACTGGTTGTCTACTAGGCATTGGACATAGTGTATGCACGCGCAATGACTCGCGGGTGCCTGTCGCCCGAGCGATACGTGGACTCTGATGGGGAGGCGTGGCCGTGATGTCACCAGTCTGCTTCGCCCTCATTGGCTCGAACACTCACGTGACGCGGCCGTCGCGCGAAAAATCCATTTTTTTTCTCTCTTCAAAATCCTGTCGCGCTTCCTTTGCTTGCGCGTCGTGCGCCCTATGGCCAGCCTGATAGAGTGACTGTATTTTGCCCGCGTCGCGACCGCCATCACGCGCACTCTGGCCGCAGCCCTAGGCCAGTAATATAGTGGGCACGCGTGCGTGTTCCTGTGTGAACGCTCGTGCACGTGACGCACACTTTTCGTGTGAATGGTCCATGCTGCTGTGAGCGACAGGCTTGTAAGGTACTGTGTGTGTTTGTGTGTCACTGGGGAAGCTGTGTGTGTGTGTGTTAAAATTTAAAAAAAAGACATGCTGTGAGAAGAAATTATTTATTGACATATTACACACACACATACACACATATACACATACATACACTGAGCTGTAGCGGCGCGAAAACGTACTTTTCACAGTCTTCCCCGCTATCGCCCGGCTCCACGCTCACTGTCGTGCGTGTGTGGCCCTAGTATACATTGGCTGGCTAACCACAGCCCACTATAACTGCCGCCCGCGCGCCCACTATATACGGGCCTTACACTGCACTTTTAATGATCCTCTTTTCGTGACTCATATCTGTCACTGCACGGTGCCAAAGTGTGTTGATGTCTGTCAGATTGCACGGCAATAAAGAAATGACAGTAGTTTGTATAAACAAACAGAAGTCATTTATTGTTGTCAAGCACTTGCAGTGTAAACTGTGATACATTTCGCACCACAAGAAATTCCTGCTCCAAAACAGCTGCAAGCTCAGACATGTCCAGGCTCACTGGTTTGGGGGGAATTACACTCCTTGGGCGTTTGTGTCACTTATGTTTAGCATTAAAAGACCTTATAAACTTCAGCGACGTTTTACTGCTAAACATCTGATTTGTTTTTTGTTCTATACAAGAGTACACATCTATTTTTTTTTTAGCACAGAACACCTTTACCTTCATCCTGATCACGTTCCTTTGGCAGAAACACTGATCCTCTGTGGTTCCCTTTGTGGTTTACACACCGTGGACCATTAGCCTAAGGCTGCGCTTATAGTGCCAGCGACGCGACGTCACGGTAAAACAAATGCATTGCCGCCGTCGCGTGCGCTTATAGTAAGCGCGACGCGACGGAGCGACGGATTGGTTCGCGATTGCTGGAAGTCATCTCTATTTGATTTTCCAGCAACAGCTGCCTGACAGTCGCGTCGCCGGCACTATAAGCGCAGCCTTACTAAGCTCTGAGACTCTTAGGCTACGCTTATAGTGCCGGCGACGGAGACGTGACGGTCGCTGGAAAATCAAATAGAGATGACTTCAAGCGATCACGACCAATCCGTCGCTCCATCGCGTCGCTCTTACTATAAGGGCACGTGACGGCGGCAATGCATTTATTTTGCCGCGACGTCGCCGACACTATAAGCGCAGCCTTAAAGAAAAATAACGAGAGAAGAAAACGGCAGCTGCTGTTGCCTCTTTAAACATGGCACTTTAATCCGAGGAAGTATGCGGAAAGAGGGTGGACATTCTGATACTGAAAAAAAACCCCTATGTGCTAAAAACAGTTAAAGAGGTCATCAGGGAACCCAAACTATTACATACAAACAACTACAACCTGTAGCACTCAGAAAGATGTAAAGGAAATGGTAGGCTCGCCAATACATATGTATTTGATGCAGAGTGATGTATACAAAGATGCACAAGGTTTCAAGTGGAACCTTCATCAGGTACAGAAAACAGCACATGACGAAGGTTCATTCTGAAATGTTGTGCATCATATAAATATTTATTTGTGAACGTACATTCTCCTTCCCCCCCCCCAAGAGTGCTTCAGGATATGTTTGTTTGTATCCAAGGAAGTATTCCCCAGATATCATTGTTTGAACCTTGCACAAAGTGTACTGTAGCTGTACTGTAGTTGTGCTGTTTCGTTATTATCCTCTAAACCAGGTTTCAGGGTATCCCTGCTTCAGCTCAGGTGGTGTAGTCAAAGACTGAGCCACTAATTGAGCCACCTGTGCTGAAGCAGGGATATTCTGAAAACATGACCTGTTGGGGGATCTTAACGACTGGAGTTGATCACCCCTGCTCTAAACATCCCTAATGGGACCTCTGCTATGGGCTCTCATCTGCCCTTCCAGAGTCCTGATTCATCATCTCTCGTTCTCTGCAGAACTCCAGGCATTTTTCCTAAGGCTGCGTCCATAGCGGGGGGAGCAGTGCTGAACAGCGCTGACGCTGCGCGATCGGGAGGCGGGGGGAGGCCGGGCAGTGACGTTGCTAGGCCAATAGCCTGCGACGCACCGACGTCAATGTCACAGCGCCGACGTCACGGCGCTGTGACGTTGATGCTGCTGTGCTGTGATTGGAGGTTTTCAGCCGACAGCGCGCTGAAAAACAGCTTTGGCTGTCGGCTGAAAAATCCAACTCCTCAGCACGCCTGCGGACGCTCGCGTGAGCCCCCTCTCAAGACATCCTCATTGAGGATGCCGGGGCTAAGCGCGGAGCGTCCGCACGGCTGAGCGCTGCCTGTCCTTCCACGGACGCAGCCTTAGAGAAAGGAAGCTGATAAGGAAAATATAAAACCAGGCTGGATGATTCCGTTGGTGACGATAAAGATCAATTTGTGGTGTAAAAGGTCGCTGGACACTTCCGTAAAGTCAACATGGTAGAAGCGGGGAGGGTTTGTGATAGAGGTTAGGAGAAGGCGCAGTACTCTGTGCTGTCCTACAATTCAGTAATGTTCCTTTTTGTGAGTGCGAGACATTTTGACCCTTTCTGCGTGACTTCTGCAGAGCCCGTTCACAGAGCGGATTTAGATGCCCTTGAAGGTCTGTGCTCACTAAACCCTTCCTGCTCATTTGATCCATAAATAAAGCTTTGTCCAATAGGAGCACTAATTCCCTGTTATAATCCTCTACATATTTATCCACAAAATGAAAACAAAATATGTGTGTGTATATATATATATATATATATATATATATATATATATATATATATATATGTTATAGTTCTGTTCTATATCACAGTCACCTAAGCAGCGCTATATAGAGCAAGGACCAAAATTAGGGAGACTTTGGAAATTGGAACACAAAAATGACATTTTACTGGCATCAGTGAGACTCTATAAGAAGCTAATAGTTCCACAGGTCTGATTAGGGACAAAGTGAATTGGAAAAGGAAAAATGATGAGAAGGAATCCCTGCCCCTAAGTGCTTACAATCTGAAATAATGTATGTTCCAGAGGTAAATGTTGTCTGATTATTTTGAGCAGCCTGTGTGCGATGGTGTGTTTTCCCCTGGTGGTTTTGCTCTTGGTTAAACCCTGTGGTTTCTCTGCTCTGAGCTCTAAGCAGGTCACATGCCTGTAGCAGGCATGACAAACACACACACACAGTAGCTGCCCTGCTGCGGGTCTCCTTCTATTCCTGATTACAACCAGTCATTGTCGGTCAATGAACTCTGTGGCAGGCAGGTCATGGAAAGCTTATCCATAACACTGCATAATCTTTTTACCCCGTGTTGCCCGAGACAGTCTGCAAAACATTATTGGGGTAAAAGCACATTGCTACTTCTTTATTTTGATAGAATCATAGAATCTGCTTTTTTGTTAGATCTTTTTTTTCCCTTCTTTTTAAGTCATTTGCTGGTTTTAGTTCATTGCCAGCCAGGTAGCCATGTTTACAAATCTCAGGGATGCCTTACGATGGGCCAAAACTTTGGGAGTTTCCCAGGGGATCCTGCTCTGGAAACCCCCTCCCCCCCCTAGAATAACTCAAGAATAATAAACACATACAAAAAACACAAGCAGCGTGGGGTGCTATGTTAACCCGTTCACTACCAGCAGAGCGTACAATACATTGCCACAAAGATATACAGTATATGTATGTCGTGTGCCTGACTGTTTGTTTTTTTCCAGGATTCTGATACATTTTTATTTATTTATACAAATGTTTTACCAGGAAGTAATACATTGAGCGTTACCTCTCGTTTTTCAAGTATGTCCTGGGCACAGAGTTACTGTATGATGACAAATACATGGTTACATTAAATGAACAGAGTTTATACACTCAATTTACAGACATTGCATGGACAGTTAGAGATATTGAATGATTATGGTTCTATGTAACAATTACAAACAAGATTAGCATGTGAGACAGCTGAAGTGTTGAAAGAACTTAGACTGGTGGCCGCATTGAGTCTCTCCGGTAGATTGTCCCAGACGTGAGGTGAACGGTAACAGAAGGAGGAACGGCCGGATTCTTTGTTGAACCTTGGGACCGTGAACAGTCTTCTGGAGTTGTCATGGAACAAGAAATCTACATTTCTGTTCCACCCCCCCCCCCCTTTCTTGCAGTTCTGCCTCTCAGTTTCTCATTTCCAGCTGCATGTGTTTTGCTCTGTGCACACACACAGTGCCCCTGTGATAGACACAGTGTTATTTCCCCTGTCCCAGCAGCTTGCTGTATCAGAAATGCAACATTATTGCTACATGTTGTGGTTTCCTTAGATATTTCAGTGAGTTGCTATAGCAACCCCAGCCTTTCTCCCTAATGGGCTAGTCTGCTTTCTCCCCCTCTGCTCTGCCCACAGATGGTCTGTCCCCAGGCTATCTTGCTACCAAGAATACATTGGGACTTCCTTTTCCACCATCATCACTGGCTGAGTGACTACGCTCTGTAACTGCTCTAGTGGCAGGATTACCCTTTTCACCTGTCCTTAACTATAAAGCACCCACAGAGAGACATTATCTAAACACCAACATCTCTTCACAAGTGCCTGTCTTTTATGCTGCTTTCCCCAAATAAAGTGAAGAAAAGATACAGGACTTGTGCTTTGAAAAGAGGGCCGAGTTGAAACTATCTGGGCTAATCATCTTACACATGACCCTAGCCTCCAGAATAGGAGTCATGCTGCAGGAGATCCTCCTTATCCATTTCTTGACCTGTACCCTACACTCCTTTGTTGCCTGACACCAACAGCGGGGGTGGGGGGGCATGAGAATTATTTTAGACCTGCAGTTTTAGGTTTGAGTTTATTGTAAAGAAGGTGGTGAGGTGATGCATCAATGTCATTTTGGAGCACAATTAACACACAAAGCTTAATTGCTTTTTTATCTGTCTTCCCTGCATCATTTTATTTGGCCTCATTTGACTCTGTGTACATAAATTTGCAATATAGGGAGTGTCAGCGGCAGGAGTTAGGGAGCAGTTAGTTACGTGATACACATTATAATGCAAACATAGTTACACAGTAGATGAGGTTGACAAAAAGACATGTCTATTGAGTTCAACCTATCTTAAATTTGGACAGATAATCATCCTATATCTATATTTACAGTGTATTGATCCAGAGGAAGGCAAACAAAAAACCCCAGTGAAACATAATCTAATGATATTTTATAGGAAGAAAAATATATTCCTTCCTGACTCCAGTAATGGCAATCAGATTTCTCCCTGGATCAACATACATTCTGTGTCATTGTGCACATTTTCCCCCAAACTTTTTAATAGCCTAAAAAATTCAGTTGGGTGTAAACTTGCTGGCCTAAGAATCTGCATGAAATATAGCAAAATCTTTCTGACATTTGACACAGCTACAAGCAGAAAATGGTTCTATAGAGGAGATTTGCTAACTTCCAATGTGGTGGGGTTTCGTACCCCAAACTGGCATTAACTGTTACTTAAGTGCAATGCTGGATTAAGGTGCAAAACTCACATTGGAACTGAGGGTCGGACAATTGCCCCCCCCCCACCCCAACCTTCCACAATAGAGATGTGCAAATGTGTCTCAAAATTCGAGTCGCAAATGTTTTACTGTTTTTTTCATAACATTCTATTCGTGGCTCTACTTTGGAGTCGTTTTTGACCGTCCAAAAATTTGGGTGGATGACCCTCAAACCGCTGTCGTTTTCACTCAGGGTTGCCCTCTTCTACTGAAGGCCAATCCGGGGAGTTTTTTTTTAAAATGCCGTGCTTACCGTCAACGGCGTCTCTCAGCATCTGCAACTCTTCTCACTATGGCCATGCCGCGGCACATTGCACCGCATTGTCATGACAACGGGACACTGCGTGACATCACATGGAATCAACTTGCCATACCAACGGGACGCCTTACGGTGCATAGGCGTAATGTGAGGCACCACGTTACGTCATGACAACACGTAGCGTCCCATTGGCATGTCAACGGGCATCACGTGATGCGGATACGTCATGTAGCGTTTCTGTTGGCATGGCAACGCGGTGACATTTGACGCCACGTGGCCATATTGAGAAGAGTTGCAGGATGAAGATGCCGGAGCATGTCTGGGGGACGCCGCCCGCCGCCCACCCAGGATTACCGCCACCCGGAGGTTTACTATGTAAACCCGTAGCCCGGAGATGCGAGGCCAAAACGCGTAGTCTCCGAGTGAAACCCGGAGTGGTGGCAACCCTGTTTTCACTTCACCCCCCTCCTTTCTGGGAATGTCCTAACATCTGTCTGTGAATGCGCATAGGCCCGTGAATGCGCATAGGCCTGTGAATGTGCAGACGTTTGATTTTAATTCACCCAGAAGTCCAAGACCCTGAGATATGGGGGCCAAGGGAGAGGTGAAGAGGGGGAGAGGGAGAGGGATTAGAGTTACCTCTCTTCCTCCTCAGAAAATTCCATATTTCACGTGTAACCCTTGTTCCTCCACTCTAAGAGAAATTCACTGCTGTTACCTGCTGTTGGTGCTACCAGTCCCCCGTGGAAAACACTCACCCTCTCCTTGAAGAACTGCAGCCTTAGGCAGGGGTATAAAACAGTAACTGGTTCTTTATTCTTTAGGGTACAGCAACGGCATACCAACATATACAGCATACATCTGTACACTCTCCTCTCTGACAACAAGAGAGATTATCCCCCACTGGACCCTACATAACCTAGTGGAGTGTCACCTCACAGCTTTCTGTTCTCTCTTGGTCCCTGGACTCAACCCCCAGGGCTTGAGGCCCCAAAGGTCTATCCCTATCTCCCACACTCCCTGTGGAGCATGGGGTAGATGATGCCACTCCCCTGAGGGAGGGGAAGGAAGGTTCCACACACACAAAATTTGGAACGGCAGCTCCTTTTTGTTACCAGGGGAAGGGCTCCAGGTCTCAGCCCTGTATGGGCAGTACCCAGGCCATAAGACACGCCCCCCCACCCCGGTCACTCAAGGGAACTGCTTACTGTACTTACAGTATGGCAGATTTAACCCTAACTGCCTGCGCTGATACCAGGACACGTGTTAGGCAGAGAAATTAGTAGTCTAGGGGGTTGCATGGCTACACACGGTCTATTTAACGTCTGGGCGAATCGCATATCACCACATTCGCAAATGAATCCAATGTGGTCGGTGGTGTTGCATACACTTGGAACGAAGGTACAGTAGGAGAATGTCACTTTTTAAATCCAAGCCGCAAGTATCCGTGGCTGCAAAGAAACGCCATATTCGCAGTGAATTCCAGTGTCGGTGAAAAATGTGCCCATCTCTACTGCTGAACCCACAGTGACATCACACAAAGGGAGCGGCCAGAGGAAATCAGACCGCTCTCAAGTCTAACTAAAAATATTATTACAAATAGGTGTCAGCTATGGGTCAAGATGGTATCAATTACACAGATGTGACCCATTACACAGATTACTGGAATTAGTTCAATGTAAGATTAACCCTTTAATTGTTGTCCAAGATCGTAGCTGGTTTCTAGCGAGTATTGTATTGTATGTCTATATTTATATAGTGCCATAAATGTACATAGCGCTTCACAGTAGTAATACACGTGGTAATCATATAAATAACAAATAATATAAATAACAGGTCATGAGAATATGTCCTGTTGTCTTACTTAAAAAACAAAGGTGTTATTTTCATCCAGCATCATAAACTAATGTTTAACACAATTTAATCCAAACTTTCTGTAGTCATCCAATCTGACTTGAAACTAGAATAACAGGTACCTGTTTATTTACTCGGTAAAGAAGACATTGGGGGATGTTCGTTAAACTGCGATAGTGTCGATCGGGGCACTATTGCACGGCAACTCCCATTGAAGTTAAGGGCTCTATTACAGTTTCATGAATAAACCCCAGTGGGATTAGCAAATAGTGTGATTGTGTGATGTGCTTCTATGGTGCCACGTGTTCTGCCAATAGATTAGTAATTACTCTGACATTTGCTGAGTTAGCATAAACTCACAGTCACCCCTGTCCAGTCATTTCAAAAGCAAATGCCTCTTGAGGCTTAATTGAGACTAGTTGAGGCCTGCAACACCCACTGCCACCCTCAATGTGACGTTTGATTACAGATTAGTTCTTTACAAATCTTTTTCACGGTGGCTTAGTAGCTTCGTAATCAAGGACCAATCTCACGGGTAAATCTTAGTGGTGGAGAATTTTTGCACTAAAAATGATTTAGTTCAGTGATTTAAATGTCCATTTGTTACCTCTGGTGCACCGATGCTTTCAGGGGGATTCCTGGAATGAGTCAGTATAAATAAGCGATGAAATGCAGAAGTGAGGACTAGAGGATTAGGATTTTGGATGTAAAATGAGCAAGTCCCGAAATAGCATGCCCACACGAGAGAGAGCACAGATACCCACTGCTAAACATATGTGAGCTTTACAGAAGTGATGATAGCGGCACTCGGATTCACAATTTACTTGACTTTATTCCATATGCACTGATATGGGGAAGGAGCCTGCAACATACACGTTTCGGCCCCCCTCGGTTAAATGGTGTGGCTGTAACACAGAATCGTAGTTGCTAATTTAATTTCCTTTGCACGGAGAGCAGAAGCTTGTGCAGGCCTCTGATCTGTGCCTGTGAAACCGGGACGGAATGTGCTGCACTCGAGTACAGATGTACTAAAAGTAGTGACTACAGTCTGTACCTGCAGCCATTTCCATATGCAAATATTGGAGCAGTTTTGCTGCAGGTCTGACTTTGACTGCTTTGGTTATGGTTAAGAGTCTGCCTACGGACTGCGACATGTTAGATACTTATAGACATAGGAGTGGTGAAAGCTGCATTGCTATCTTAGATCTAGCATATGTAACGGGTCTTCCCCCACCCAATCTCACATTGGCCCGTGTGGTCTAAACAGTCCCCATTACATGTTCGTGTCTGGTGGTGCACCTGTAGGCAACAGGACTCCTGAGTCTCCCGCTTGATGGTATTAGGGGATGTCATCAGGACAGGTAGCTGAGGTAGTGGGTGCGAGTCCAACTTACATCATGTGCAGCGCCTCCACCTCATCAGGGTCTGTGCATCTGCAGGGAGATGGTCCTGGTGAGGAACTCCTTCTGGTTGGTGACTGCCACTGCAGAGTAATCTCACACTCACACAGTGGGGTTTTCTTTAACAAGGCCATCTTTATTGTCGTTTGGGATGTAGCAGACTGCCCCATGCAGCTGCCGGCTCTAGCCGCACATCTCTTCGTGCTGTCCCTTTGCCAGGTACGCCCTCCCGTATTGAAGTGGGATTCCCTCTTCTCCTAGAGAGATCACCCCTGTGCCAGGTCCCTGGACACAGAGTGGCTTAGACAGACTTGATTGGTCAACCTGTACCGCTAGTTACTGCACTAGGGTCACAAAAGTGTTCCTACAATCCCTTATGCAGGAGAATACAATTTACCAGCTACTTCACGCAACTGCTCCCTCTTCTTTTTTACTAACTGATAGTGTTGTGCCTTATATACTTCAGGAGGCAGGCGCATCCCTGATGTCACTATCCAGGGACTCAGAGCATACAGCCACTCCCCTCCATACATAGGGCACCTCACCAGGGTGTGAGGGAAAACCTCCATAACTACTGCTGGCATACCTGTATTTATCAGGACTTACTGCCAACAGAGAGGAAAGTAATATACCATTATTATGCATGGCTATACATATATTTACTGATACGTGTCACTTTTATGTAGGGGTCTGTCCTGGGATTCACTAAACTCCGCTGCGGATTATTTCCCCACTATCATGCGTTCCCTGCCACTGACGTAAATAGCAGTTAACCCTGGATTGGGGTTCTGTAACTCTCATAGGAATTTAGTGAATCTCCCTCTATATCAAGGCAAATGTGGTGTAATTCTATAGCAAACGACCGGCACCAGCAGTATAAACGGAAGAATGCCACTGGAAGCAATAGGATATTTTGCATTTATATACCTGTCGCCATGTTTCCCCCCAAATTTGCTTTAATTCCCTGTGTGTATATGGGGGAGAGATGTATCAACACAAAGAAAGTGCAAATAGAAGTTGGTTTTGATGCATTGCTCCGTTTTCTCTTTGCGTTTGGCCATGCGTAAAGTTGTAGCAAATAACTTTGCTGCAAGGCTGTATTCCAATACTGCAGCGAAGAAAAATCCTGCTGGTATACCCTATTTCCTCGATTCTAAGACGCCATCGATTCTAAGACGCACCCTTGATTTTATAAAAATAATTGGGGGGGGGAAAAAAACAAGACACTGTATTAAATGTGCAGAATTTTTGAGAGAGAGAGAGAGTATTGTAACTGCAGCTCGCTAGATAGATCGGGAAGAAGTGACTTATTTTAAAGCCGCATTCCCCGCTGCTCGCGGGTTTTCTTTTACCTGAAGCTGCTCTCTGTTGCGCCGGTACCGGCCCTCCGGCACCGGGGCAGGATATGCACCGGCCAGACACCAAATGGCAGCGGGGTCAGTAGGAAAGCTGCAGTGATTTTGTTACTTCCTGGGGGTGACCCCGCTGCCATGTTTGTAGTTTTTGTGCAAGTCAAAAACCGGCACCGAAAAAAACGACAAATATCTGAGATCCAAGGGGCCCTGGTTCAAAATATATATATTCATGGGGGACCTTTATAAAGTAATAATAAATAATAATAAATAAAATAATAAAGAGGGACCTTTATTTAGTAAAAGGCGCAAAGCCATATGACACCTTATGGTTCCATATAAAAACCTTATTCCCAATAACTTAAATGGCCATTTCAGTGTTTTACGGTGCTGTAAGGCAGGGGAGTTCAATCTTTTCTCCCTGCGCCCCCTGCCGGCTGTCCCCCTCTCCTCATGCCCCCCTCCTTACCTTGACTCTGGCGTTATGACGTCGCGTTGCCATGGCGACGCGACGTCATTTGACACGGCGTTGCCATGGCTACACGTCACCAGAAGCCGTCTGAACCAAGGTAAGGAGAAGTTACAGAGGCCTTCGCCACTTCCCCGCCATTTCATTTAAATGTCTTTGGGAAGCGCGCAGGGCCTCTGTAACCCCCGCGCCCCCCCCCAGTTTGCGTACCTCTGCTGTAAGGTGTCATAGCTTAGCACCACATAATAAATATGAGCAATAATCTCTTTGTTTCTGGAGGGTTTTTCATTGGGTCGTTTTTGCCTTTATCTTTTGTCATATAAGTATTTCATAAAGTATAGCATTAATCAAAAGCTGAAATGTTCATTTTTTCCCCTTCTCCTTCTCAAACTCAGAGACCACATTACTTTGCAGTTTATTTCAGACCACCTGTTAAAAAAAACTTGAAATATTTACAAGGTACTAGCATATTCTGCAAAGCAATTCTGTGCGGTATTGGATCACGACATATTAAACACAAAATAATACCTGGCAACAGAATATGCAACTGAATTTAAGATTACCTCTGTGAGTTGTTTAATTGTCTAATAATTCAAGATAATAGAAATGGAATACTATCACTAATTGCATTCCCCACTTATGTCTTGTGGGCAGCAGGTGGAGAACATGACTTTGACATATGTTCTTGCGTGGGGGTTGGCACTGTGAGGGCCTCTACTCTGAACGCCTCTTTCACTTATGCACTGACTCTATGATGCAGGCAGAAGCATGGTACTGAAGTATGGTCCTAAAAGCATAGTGCTGAAGTATGGTGGTAGAAGCATGGTGCTGAAGTATGGTGGTAGACGCATGGGGCTGACGTATGGTGGTAGACGCATGGGGCTGACGTATGGTGGTAGAAGCATGGGGCTGACGTATGGTGGTAGAAGCATGGGCTGACGTATGGTGGTAGAAGCATGGTGCTAGAAGCATGGTGCTGACGTACGGTGGTAGAAGCATGGTGGTGAACTGTGGTGGTAGAAGCATGGGGCTGACGTATGGTGGTAGAAGCATGGCGCTGATGTATAGTGGTAGAAAAATGGGGCTGACATATGGTGGTAGAAGCATGGGGCTGACGTATGGTGGTAGACGCATGGGGCTGCCGTACGGTGGTAGAAGCATGGGGCTAACGTACGGTGGTAGAAGCATGGTGCTGACGTACGGTGGTAGAAGCATGGGGCTGACGTATGGTGGTAGAAGCATGGGGCTGACGTATGGTGGTAGAAGCATGGGCTGACGTATGGTGGTAGAAGCATGGTGCTGACGTATTGTGGTAGAAGCATGGTGCTGACGTACGGTGGTAGAAGCATGGGGCTGACGTATTGTGGTAGAAGCATGGGCCTGACGTATGGTGGTAGAAGCATGGTGCTGGCGTATGGTGGTAGAAGCATGGGGCTGAAGTATTGTGGTGGCTTTCAAGTGAGTTGTCCGATCAAAATAACACAGGCAGGCAGCCATGTGAAACCTCTGAACGTGGAACCCAGCCCGAGCAAGGAGCTGTGGAACATTTATAGTTTATTTTTCTGGCTATCCGGTTTCCTTGTCCATAGTATAACCCCAGTTGTAATTGCAGAATTCTCACCTGTTCAGTGAATGCTTACATGTCCCAATCGCCTGCCAAATCACTGTCTGGAGGATCATAGAAAATGTGGGAATAAGACTTAGATGATCTCTTTCGATATTTACGGCATTGTTATAATGTTGAAAAGGAAATTGGCACGAAGCACGACAGATAACACGATAATACGTTGCTTTGTTGTTGCAAAAGGCCTCAGGATATTATTTTTCTGCGCTGTGGGAACCCATATGGATTTTACTTTCCAATGATGTAACTATTACACTGCACTCTCGGCAATGCTTATAATACAGCTGCAATAAACAGTCAGTGTGTTGTTAAAAAGTAGTGGTACTGAGCCTGTTACACGCGTGCTTAATTCTAATAAGTAACAGGGTAAAGCTCTTTCATGTTAAATCTCAAATGGCTTATGCTATGTGAGCAATAAGGCTCTTATTCTGTGTGCTACAAAGTTGCTAATGCCCTGTCAGGAAAGTTAAACGCTTAATAGGGACCTGAGAATCAACTTTTTTCCAATATGAATGCTCTATTATTAAAAATAAAGAAGGGATTCAACATTTATGTTGTAGCAAGATCCATAAGTCCACGGACCTACTAGACTAGAGACACAACCTTTTGATTGCTTGTGTAATAATTGCATTGTGGCACCGGGCTCCCCCTGACAGGAAAGTTCTCCTCCATTCCTCTTGAATCTACAGCTGCCTGAGAGCTACGGACACAATCCCCCTTAGAAATGAACAAGAAAGTGATGGCGTCCACTAGAGTTTAAGTCTAAATAGACCTCTGGAACCGTTTGCAATCTGCCTTTGCAAGCCGCTGAAACTGCCCTCACCAAAAGTAGCTAATGATCTCTATGTTGCCAAATCTCGAAGCTTCTACTTCCTTCTAATTATGCCCAACCCAGAGGTGGACAAAAATATATAAAACTTAGGAGCCAGACACAGTTTTTAGGAGCCAGAAGTTTGTTGAGCGGATTATGTTGTTGTTGATCAGGGGGGGGATGGAGTTCCTTGGGGGGCAAGACAGTGACAGAGTCACGGTCAAGATGTAGTCCCAAGGTTGGGAAGTGGTTCATATGTTGTCCAAGGGTGCGGAAGGAGTTAAAATAGTAATCCTGGGGTGGGGGAAGGGTTACGACGCAGCCCCAGGGTAGAGAACAGGTTAAGAGGCAGTCCTAGGAGGAGATTGGAATTGAGGTGCAGGGTTGTGAACTCTGGTCCTTGCCTGTCCAAGGAGACAAAACCTGTATGCTTGTTGCAGCTGGTCTCCCATGGAGCCAGACCCTCCCCAACTCTCTTCCTGTCATGCTGGTGCAGACAGAAGCGTGGCTGGTAGAGAGGCAGTTATCTGCTGTCGTGTGCTCAGGAGAGGGCTTGTAAAGAGTGTTATCATCTGAAATTGTGTATCGTGGGGGGGATATGTAATCCGAGGTCCATGACTCATAACACGCTGGATCGGGTCCTGGAGGCAAGGTAAAATGATCTTACCTCTTATGTTGAACCCTGGAATGAGTGGTGTTAATAATAATAGCATGTTCTTGTACTAGTTTTACGTAGCGCTTTATAGAGACATTTTGCAGGCACAAGTCCCTGCCCCGTGGAGCTTACAATCTATGTTTTTTGGTGCCTGGGGCACAGGGAGATAAAGTGACTTGCCCAAAGTCACAAGGTGTCGACACAGAGTATTGAACCAAGCTCCCCTGCTTCAAACTCTCAGTGCTAGTCAGTGTCTTTACTCACTGAGCCGCTCCCTCTACCATAGCAGCCGTGTACGTGGCGATTCGCTTGTGTGTAACAGTATGGATTCCTCGTAACCTACTTGGTCGCATGCCTCCTGGACTGGAATAATGATGGGAAGAAGTAGAACGGCATATACAGCACAGCTTTAGGCGCCAGAGAAAATATTGAAGGCGGAAGATTCCACCTCTCTGCGGCTTTTGATACTGACGACCACACTCTCCTCCAAATTCCTCACTCCCTTGGAATCCACACAAAAGCCCCTCTCCTGGCTCTTTTCTTTGTAACCGCTCTTTCAGTGTCTCCTTGGCTAAATCTTCCTCTTTTCCTGTTGACCTGTGCCTCAGACCTCTGTCCTTGGACCACTCCTTTTCCCTCTAACACTTTTTCTCTATACTCTCATTTTGGTCATTTTATCAGCTCTGCTGGTTTCAAAAAACGTCTCTACGCAGATTATAAACAACGGTATCTTTCAACCCTTAAACTTACTTTTGACATCCAGTCCCAAGTCACTGATTTGCCTCTGCTATTTTAGACTAGATTAGAGGTGGGCTCATTTTTTGGGCGGATTTGGACCTGCGGCGGATCGGCCGGTTCCTTTGGTGTGCGGATTTGCGCGGATCAATCTCAAAAAGGGTGATTTGCGTTTTGCGAATTTTAGATTATTTTATTATTACCAATACACTCCCCGTATTCAGCAATCCGCCAACAGATTGCTGAATCCGCGGATTGTATTCTACAAATCCGTCAACGGATTGTATCCAATGACAGATTTTGGTGAATCCACGCAGACTAAAACCGACAAAATCCATCCATGATTTAATACCACGAATCGGATTTTGGGGTGAAAATCCGGGAAATGGATTTGGGCGGATTAACCCATCTCTAGACTAGATGGCGCTCGTTGCCTAAAAGAGAGCCCTAGGTTTGAAGCATGGCGACTCTCTGCAGCTGAACCCCATTCATTTAAGCTCTGGAGACCCACTGCCTCCTGAGATACCAAGGCACACCAGAGATGTATTTTCTCCCTTAAAGTTCTGCAGACTTAAGACAAGACTTCTGGCATCCTCGTGTTTTGCCGTTCTCTTCCAGATTTTCCTCAGATCAACTCCGCCTCTACGATTGTGTGGCGTCTTCACATTTGTAACATAGCGCTGGACCGAAAGGGAGAAAATACATCCCCACTGTGCCTTTCCCTCTCAAGGATCCGGACAGCGGTGAAAGTACCTATTGGAGCTCAGACCAACTGTGGTCTGTTTCTTTGCCGCGCACATGGGTTTTTACCTTTGATGTACGTGAGAATTGCTGGCATTTGTGGCTTTTAAATGCATATATCTTTAACTAAGTAAAGGTTGCACTTGTCCTCTCCTTGTGTACTTTAGATGCAGCCAACGTGTCACTATGTAACAGGCACATTCCTAATACGTGGTGTAAAATATAAAACGGCTGTGTAATGTATAATCTCACCTCCTTGCACATTTAAAAAAAGAAAAAAGAAAATCCTCAGCAAAGTAACAGCAATTTAAGATATATGGTTGTTGTTTGTTTTGCACGGAGTAATCAGGACTGCGGTTATGTATATCTCAGTGCTGGCAACTTGTTTTACGATCCTGCAGCACGAAGGGGGATTTGATGGAGGAGGTTGTCAAGGATAAATATTAATGACCTGTTGGATGTACATCAGTGCAAGTTATCTCTTTCTCCCCCCTTCCAAGAAAGCTCCTTATGTGTGCAACAACCATTACAGTGAAATGTCACTATTGTCTGTCAGTTAACCCTGTTGTTATTACACTTCAGCACTGTGAAGATACCGTATCTCAGGGGCTCTCAACTCCTGTCCTCAAACCCCCCCCCCCCCCCATCCTCTCACAGGTCAGGTTTTCAGGATATCTCTGCTTCAGCACGGGTTGCTCAATCAGTGGCGCAGTCAAAGATTGAGCCTCTGATTGAGTCACCTGTGCTGAAGCAGGGACTGATAAAGCTCCTGTGCTGAAGCAGGGACTGATTGAGCAGTCCTGTGCTGAAGCAGGGATATCCTGAAAACCGGACCTGTTGGGGAGTGTTGAGGACTGGAGTTGAGCACCCCTGCCGTATCTGTATGATGCACAGGAATCATTTGTTTTGCTATGTCATAGTTAACTGTTTATGGTGCTACATGGGAAGAGTCTTTTGTCCCTGTGTTTTGTTTTTTTTCTAATAAAATATTTCTGGGAAAGATTAAAAATGTAATGGTAATTTAATAAAGGAAGAAGTTTATTTTATGAAAGGGCCTCTCCACTTTGCTGCAGCCCTTCCTGAAACCCAGGAAGCTCCCTTTGAAAGTCCCTGCTGCCTGGGATACAACAACACGACTGATAACTGTGACAATCCAGTGTGATGTTGTTACTGCCCTTACTTGCATGGGAGAGCCAGTGAACAGATCGGATAAGGCACACACAAGGGATTCTGGGAAAGGAAAGAACAATCATTGACGATAGTATGAACGCCATTGGTTATTTGCTTTCCCAGGTCACCTAATGACCTTGAAATGATGTGTCGAAGGTGAAAAAGAAATTGTAAATCCGTTCATAACACCAGTTTGTAAAGAAGGCAAAACCGACATTATATTTGAGTTTTGGGGTTTATTTAGTTCGATGCTAGAGAGGTTAATGCATTCAGTGGTGATGTGACAATGATTTGTCCAATAAAAAAAGTTTCATTACTGCGTTTTTTTCTATAAAATTAGATGTTTTTGTTGACTTTAAGGGTGATTAAGAGGTCATTGGGGAAAGTAATAATCCAAACATGTAGCCCCCCTGATAATATGAATTGTCAGCATTACTGGAGCTTAAAGAGTATCAGAAGCATTAGGGAGGGGTGGCCAACTCACGTTCTCAAGGGCCACCGACAGGCAAGGTTTTAGGGATGTCACAGCTTCAGCACAGGTGGGGCAGTTATTTTGACTGAATCCCTGATTGAGCCGCCTTTGCTGAAGTAGGGCTATCCTTAAAACCTGACCTATTGGTGGCCCTTGAAAACTGGAGTTGGCCACCCGTGCATTAGCGGTTATTACTGCTGCATGCTCATTGCCCGGGCTTGGGGAATTTACCACGCCACTGAACATGAATTGCAGCTATAGAAATGATTCCTTCGAACAGTCTTTTATCTGCAGTGCATGAGAAAGTAAAATGTACACACTCTGGAGTTTGATTTTGTCTCACACAGGAAGGTTCAGGCCTTGGTTGTGGCTTGGCAGTTCTGTTCTGCAACAAAGGTGTTGCAGATGGAAATAAATATGTGTAAGTGTAGTTTATTCTTGGGACGCGCACCTGGACGATCGTCCTTATTTCGATCATTTGAAATATTCTGTGGTGTTGAGAGAAGCTTTAGCTCTGTTGCTGGTGGATACTATACATCAAATAAGCACTGACCGTGCAGACGCACTTACCAGAACACCCTCCTACTGCCTCTGTAAATTCTCCCTAATTACCACTTAGATTGTAAGCTCTTTGGGGCAGGGACTCCTTTTCCTATTGTTACTGTCATGTCTGAAGCGCTTATTACCACGGTGTGTTATATTATTATGTCACGTGTATTACTGCTGTGATGCGCTATGTAGCTGGATGGCGCGATATACATAAAGATAAACATACATACTTAACAATATCTTCCAAGTCTGAGATTTTTAATCTCCTCTGGATTATTATTACTGTTAAACATGTCATTGTTTCTTGACCTCGGAGTCTGCGATGTTGCTCCCTCAGCCCCCCACAACATCCCGCAAATAAAGCGCACACACATAGGTCTGGAGGTGCAATGGCCGCGGCTTTTATTCATGTACAGCAAACGGGGGAGGAGAGGGTGCTAACCCTGCCAGAGCGCTCCACCCACAGGCAAGCCCAGTGACACTTCAATCATGGCCCGTTAGCTGGGACCGTCCCAAGTCCCAGCCGTTCAGCTGACCCCACGTCAGCTGCGAGATGGGCCCCAGGTACTCAAAGCACAATGAGCCCTGCCCCAACCATACCACTGAGCCCCCGTCAGCCGCGACAGAGGCGATATAACCCCAACAGGCACCTCAAATATAAATGTATTCAATACAAGTATAACTCACACAAAACAGAATTTAACCAAAAGGGGAGTGAGGGGGGGGGGGGGGCGGTAAAACACAGTGAGGGGCGCAGCGTGATCTCCCTGCCCCTCGCTGCCTGCTTTTAACTCCCCCAGCCTCCCACCTTCGGGGTGTCTCCGGTAACCAAGAGGCAAGGGAGGGCGCAGGAGGAAAAGGTGGGGGTGGGGTGAGCCTGGGCCTTGCGGTCATGCCAATTGTTGGTAAGGCTCCTCCTCCTCTTTCCAATCTCTTGTTTCTTCTCATTTCGCCGTGGCAGATTGATACCGTTTATAAATGTGATTGTTTTATACTGTAGGCTGGATAAATGCCTTCTGACTGCACCGCAATCAAGTATGCCACGATTGGCTGTAATATTGTACTATGTGTATGTACTACCTGCTCAAGGATGTTTTCTCTCTACCACCCTTTGTATCTAAAGCCCTCTCCCGCCTTAAACCTTTCTCACTGACTGCCCCACAACTCTGGAATGCCCTTCCCCTCAATACCCGACTAGCACCCTCTCTATCCACCTTTAAGACCCACCTTAAGACACACCTACTTAAGGAAGCTTATGAGTAGCACTGTGGCTAATACTATACACACGATACATAAATACTATACACACGATGCAGACGCACTTACCAGAACTCCCTCCTACTGTCTCTGTACGTTCCTCCTACCTACCAATTAGACTGTAAGCTCCTGAAAGCAGGGACTCCTGTTCCGAAATGTAACTTTTATGTCTTTCAGATCACTTATTCCCATGATCTGTTATTTGTATTATTTGTTATTTATATGAATGTCAAGTGCATTACTACTGTGAAGCGCTATTTACATTAATGGCGCTATATAAATAAAGACATACATACATACAATTCATTATTATTAATTCATTATATGACATTCTTTAAAACTAGTAAAAAAAAAATATATATACATATCCATGTTAAAAAGAAAAATATCGATGTCCCGAGCTGTAGAGGCGCGCAAACTCAAGCAAATATGGTCTCTACTCTTGGACAATTTGTGATAATGGCAACATTAACTCTCGATACAGACGTGTTCAAAATCCACTCTGCTTTTCAGAGGCTAGATATAGACCCACGTCACATCGTATGATTTGATTTCGTTCTCTGGGTGCTCAGGAAAACATGCAGAAAAGTTTGAGTCTTTGGGGAAAAAAAATTAAAAAAAAATCCTAAAAGCACAATAGGGAATTTCATGATTCATTTAAAAAAAAAATGTTTTGTAAAAATATTCACAAAGTTAACCGGGAGTCTTTTACACATATATACCAGTGGGATGTGTTTCTGGCCGCGCCGGCAGTGAAGGGGTTTAAAAGAAACCTAGAATTTGGAATGAAACCCAGATTGTGTAACACACAGTGGAGGTGGCACAGCAGTGGTCAAGATGTGGCTGCACTAGATGGTGTGTAATCTCCAGACATATTTAATTTCACACCTAGAGTATCCCTATTTTTTTTACGTGCAAACTTTCACTCCCATGATCCGTTTCAAGAGGAAATAATTGCTATTAGAAAGTTTTTGCCCCTTCCTGTTTTTACAGCATAAATGTAGCTTCAATGTTTGTAAAATACGGTTCAAAGAACTTTGCTGTAAATGAGACACATCTCCACTGTCTAGGACATTCGGTCGCCGCTGTTTTATACACCGCCCAAGTAGCCACAGGCGTTTACCCACCGCTCGCCTCCCTTCAGGGACATCTCGCCGCCAAGGTAAGCCCCTAACCTAACCCCTTACCCTACAAACCCCTCATCTTACCCTAAAACCCCTTACCCATTATCCTAAATCCCTTATCCTAAACCCCTTACCATAAAAACCTTAACCCTAATTTCCGACCCTAAAAACCTAACCTTTTACCCTAAAAGCCCTATCCTCAACCCCTTACCCTAACCGCTTAAACCCCTTTAAGTTAACGGCTGAGTGTTCAGCGGGGGAGCGGCTACAGCGCAGGGTCTTTCGCCGGCAACAACCAAATGCCCGATTCCACAAGCTCTTTTGATGCGACTTTGACCACTGCACAGTAGAGCACTATGGGGAAGATTCATCAAGCGCCAGTACGGGTTAGAGCAGGGGGGCGCAAACTTTTTTCCCTGCGCCCCCCTGACGGCTGTCCCCTCGCTCCCGCGCCCCCCCCCCCAACCCCAACTTACCCGCGCTCCGGCGTAATGACGTCACGTTGCCATAGCAACGTGACGTCACACGACCTCGCAGCGTCATTTTGACGCCGCGTTGCCATGGCGCCGCAGGGAGGAAGCCGCCGGAGCCACGGTAAGTTAGGTTTACAGAGGCCCTGCAGCTCCCCCGGCACTTAATTTAAGTGCCTTCGGGAAGCGCGCAGGGCCTCTGTAAACCCCGCGCCCCCCGTCGGCAGTGTCGCGCCCCCCCTGGGGGTCGCGCCCCACAGTTTGCGCACCGCTGGGTTAGAGCACCAGACCCGATGTTAACTCCCATTCAACCAGTACCTCGATGGGTCTGCGTCAGTGTCCCATACTGCTATTCCAGAAGACACCATCTGGCCCACGACTTGAATGAGCTATAAGGTATCTGCTGGTGTTTCATGCAATAACTACACTTACTAGATGAGGACCTATATGTTCCGTTAGAAAATGCCTCTCTTTCATATCTCCCATAGCATTCATTACATGTCGCCAACGGGGCCAGTGACGCATTGTGTTGTATTGTATGTCTTTATTTATATAGCGCCATTGATGTACATAGCGCTTCACAGTAGTAATACACATGGTAATCATATAAATAACAAATAGTATAAATAACAGATCATGGGAATAAGTGCTTCAGACAAACGTAACATTTAGGAAGAGGAGTCCCTGCCCCGAGGAGCCTACCTACCAATTAGACTGTAAGCTCCTGAAAGCAGGGACTCCTGTTCCGAAATGTAACTTTTATGTCTTTCAGATCACTTATTCCCATGATCTGTTATTTGTATTATTTGTTATTTATATGAATGTCAAGTGCATTACTACTGTGAAGCGCTATTTACATTAATGGCGCTATATAAATAAAGACATACATACATACAATTCATTATTATTAATTCATTATATGACATTCTTTAAAACTAGTAAAAAAAAAATATATATACATATCCATGTTAAAAAGAAAAATATCGATGTCCCGAGCTGTAGAGGCGCGCAAACTCAAGCAAATATGGTCTCTACTCTTGGACAATTTGTGATAATGGCAACATTAACTCTCGATACAGACGTGTTCAAAATCCACTCTGCTTTTCAGAGGCTAGATATAGACCCACGTCACATCGTATGATTTGATTTCGTTCTCTGGGTGCTCAGGAAAACATGCAGAAAAGTTTGAGTCTTTGGGGAAAAAAAATTAAAAAAAAATCCTAAAAGCACAATAGGGAATTTCATGATTCATTTAAAAAAAAAATGTTTTGTAAAAATATTCACAAAGTTAACCGGGAGTCTTTTACACATATATACCAGTGGGATGTGTTTCTGGCCGCGCCGGCAGTGAAGGGGTTTAAAAGAAACCTAGAATTTGGAATGAAACCCAGATTGTGTAACACACAGTGGAGGTGGCACAGCAGTGGTCAAGATGTGGCTGCACTAGATGGTGTGTAATCTCCAGACATATTTAATTTCACACCTAGAGTATCCCTATTTTTTTTACGTGCAAACTTTCACTCCCATGATCCGTTTCAAGAGGAAATAATTGCTATTAGAAAGTTTTTGCCCCTTCCTGTTTTTACAGCATAAATGTAGCTTCAATGTTTGTAAAATACGGTTCAAAGAACTTTGCTGTAAATGAGACACATCTCCACTGTCTAGGACATTCGGTCGCCGCTGTTTTATACACCGCCCAAGTAGCCACAGGCGTTTACCCACCGCTCGCCTCCCTTCAGGGACATCTCGCCGCCAAGGTAAGCCCCTAACCTAACCCCTTACCCTACAAACCCCTCATCTTACCCTAAAACCCCTTACCCATTATCCTAAATCCCTTATCCTAAACCCCTTACCATAAAAACCTTAACCCTAATTTCCGACCCTAAAAACCTAACCTTTTACCCTAAAAGCCCTATCCTCAACCCCTTACCCTAACCGCTTAAACCCCTTTAAGTTAACGGCTGAGTGTTCAGCGGGGGAGCGGCTACAGCGCAGGGTCTTTCGCCGGCAACAACCAAATGCCCGATTCCACAAGCTCTTTTGATGCGACTTTGACCACTGCACAGTAGAGCACTATGGGGAAGATTCATCAAGCGCCAGTACGGGTTAGAGCAGGGGGGCGCAAACTTTTTTCCCTGCGCCCCCCTGACGGCTGTCCCCTCGCTCCCGCGCCCCCCCCCCCAACCCCAACTTACCCGCGCTCCGGCGTAATGACGTCACGTTGCCATAGCAACGTGACGTCACACGACCTCGCAGCGTCATTTTGACGCCGCGTTGCCATGGCGCCGCAGGGAGGAAGCCGCCGGAGCCACGGTAAGTTAGGTTTACAGAGGCCCTGCAGCTCCCCCGGCACTTAATTTAAGTGCCTTCGGGAAGCGCGCAGGGCCTCTGTAAACCCCGCGCCCCCCGTCGGCAGTGTCGCGCCCCCCCTGGGGGTCGCGCCCCACAGTTTGCGCACCGCTGGGTTAGAGCACCAGACCCGATGTTAACTCCCATTCAACCAGTACCTCGATGGGTCTGCGTCAGTGTCCCATACTGCTATTCCAGAAGACACCATCTGGCCCACGACTTGAATGAGCTATAAGGTATCTGCTGGTGTTTCATGCAATAACTACACTTACTAGATGAGGACCTATATGTTCCGTTAGAAAATGCCTCTCTTTCATATCTCCCATAGCATTCATTACATGTCGCCAACGGGGCCAGTGACGCATTGTGTTGTATTGTATGTCTTTATTTATATAGCGCCATTGATGTACATAGCGCTTCACAGTAGTAATACACATGGTAATCATATAAATAACAAATAGTATAAATAACAGATCATGGGAATAAGTGCTTCAGACAAACGTAACATTTAGGAAGAGGAGTCCCTGCCCCGAGGAGCGTACAATCTAATTGGTATGTAGGAGGAACGTACAGAGACAGTAGGAGGGCATTTTGGTAAGTGCTTCTGCAGGGGGCCAAGCTCTATGTATCATGTGTCCCTTCCAGGGATACAGGATTACATTTACTTTACTAAGTCTAACTTTGATTTAACTGTCATGGGCAGCACCTATATAAATACTGTACTGTACTTTATGTGCTGATATTGTCAGATGTTTAGTCACTGGCTCAGCTGTTTCATATATGTCTTGTGACTTACAGAGACAAAGGTAACTCTGTGTCACACACATTCTGGGTTTAGCTTTTACTTGGGATGCTGCAAAGCTATAACATTATTTTTTATTTTATTTTCATTGTTGTTGTTTCCTCACCAACCATGTTCCCCTTATACAGCCACAAATCCTAATAGCCCTTCTGATGTCTGCCTGGATCCGAGGTTATGCACGTTCAACTTTTTAACTGTGTTCAAAGGTTACTATAGGACAAGCTGTTTCATCGTGAACTCCCGCAAAGCCAAGACGGATAACAGACTGTAGTGCAAATTCATCCTGAGGTCCCATGACGAGGTTCTTGGTTGTCTGGTAAAGGTCACGCAATATTGTGATGCATATCATTTGCAGTACTAATCTGCATTGTGGAAAAACAGCACAGAATGGCAGGTTTGTGTATTCCTATGTATAGTCTTGAAAAACAAAAATAAAAACTGGTGATCTCCTACCAATAGATTATTATAGCAGCAATCTGCAGTGCTTTATATAGTTGTGTTTTTTTTTAGTAGGGGGCCTTGCTGTTTTAAAGTGACAATATGGTTTGAAGATGCTGTTCCCCCTAATATGCCCCCTATATTACCTTTTTTTTGGAGTGTACACTCCATTTATTGTACCTGAAGTGAGCACACCCTGGTTTTTCGCGATCTGACAATACGCAAAAGTATATACCCCCAGGGACAAAATGGACACTGTTTCCGGGCTTTATCCCCCGGCCAAAAGAAAGGATGAAGTTGCGGCCATGTTTGTGTTTTTTTTTTCTTTATAGGAATCTACAACACATTAAAAGGTTTTTTTTTTTAGCCGCTGGGGGTCTGTGGAGTCTCCTGCTCACCAGGGGGCCGGGGTGACTTCCAGGGGAACTTCTCAAATCAGGTCAAATAATAAATAAAAAAAAGAATACACAATTTCATGGGGATCTGCTGCTTTAAAGCAGATTACCAACCTTCATCTTCTTTTTTTTGTTTTTGTTTCCCCCCCCCCCCCTCTTTTTAATTTGACTTTTATTTAAAAAGACCCAGTGGCTGCAGAGGAGTGTTCACACGGCACTATCGCAGTATAATGAATAACCCCATAGTCCCATCCATACCGAGCAACCTACCATTTACAGAGGACTGTTGTATTTGTCCAGTGGGGCTGATGTTCAATCCCATTTCTAATATGTATTTAGAAAGATACCAATTGCCATTGCACACATGTTTAATCCTTATCAGTTTGCGCTGAGTAATATATAATTGATTATAATTACTAAGATGCCAGCTCTGTGCTGCATGACTCTGGAGCCCATCTGTTCAGTGTAGACGCGATTCTTTAAAGTTCACCCCCCCCCCCCTGATATAAATAGTTTTAACCCTTTGAGTGCCACGGCCCTCGCAATCACTTGATGGAGCCCACCTTTTGCTGTAAGATGGCGCCTCCCCTACAGAAAGAGCAAGTAGATTATGATGTCGTTTACGATGTCATGGATCCACCCCCTGGAGTGGCAGACCCTGTGACGTTGCTGCATTCTGGGCTCACCCAAAGGGTTAATACTGGGTGGTCCCGGAATCTGCCCCAGAGCTATTTGATATGCATGGCGGGAAGACTTCCTATGTTTAACCTCCTCATGTTTGATCTAAACAGGATGCTGGGTGGGGATGAGTTGGAATAGCTGAAGTAACTATTCCAGTCTCCAAGGACATGCCTGGCAGACACGTTCCTGTTTCTCTATGCTCGTACAGTATTTATATACTATTTTAACCTATTTATTGATATGTGTATATGTGGATGAGAGCTGATGAGGTGAGGGGGAGAAATGGGATGAGAGAGGAGGAGGGGGAGAGAGGATCAGGGAGAGGATGGAGGGAGGGAGAAAAAAAAATAGCAGTCAGTTATTATCTTAAACTACTATACTGATTTATTTTAAAACAAACCTATAACATTTGTCATGTTTTACTGTTTTAAAAATGTTACACCGATTAATAAAAAAAAAGTAATGTGATTTGGACTACACCAGGCTGGGGGGGCACGAATAATAAAAAAAAGTTTGCTCACCCCTGCTCGGGCACTGGTGCTCAGCTCCAGTCCTCAAGCCCCCCAACAGGTCAGGTTTTCAGAACATCCCTGCTTCAGCACAGGTGGCTCAATCCGTGGCTCAGTCAAAGGCTCAGCCACGGATTGAGCCACCTGTGCTGAAGCAGGGATATGCTGAAAACCTGACCTGTTGGGTGGTCTTGAGGACAGGAGTTGAGCACCCTTGCTTTCGAGGATGGCGAGCTCCTCCTTTTGGTATAAGCTGCCCACTAGTAATGCAAGAAGTTTTGAGGAAGGTTTTGGCTCAAAAGATTGACCACATTTTTGTAACAAATGTATTGCATTGTGGGTGTCTCCTTCCTGATGTGCAGTACTTGTGTATCTGGTATATGCCGGCTGATTGTAGGTAAACAATGTAATAATAAGGATGGTCTGCCTTCAGGTCTTACTCTATTATACCACAGGGGCTAACGGACCAGCAAATGGGATTATACAACCTGGATTGGATCATTATCACACGATTGAACTGGAGTTAGTTGGGGGGATTAGATGTAAATGCAATGGATCTGAGGCTTATAGTTTTTAACCTAGAAATATTAAGTTGGTATTGCTGGCCAATGGGCCAAATTTGCCATCTATCTGAACGGTTGAGTTTAAGCACTAAAATGAATGAAAATTCAAATGTTTAAATCTTTGATATTCCTTAGTGCAGAGATGCGCAATCTTTCCCCGCTGCTTCCCTCCCTGCTCGCGCCCCCTCTCCGTTACCTTGTCTCTGGCATCACATGACACCGCGGTCTCACGTTACCCCACAGTGTCATTTGATGCCACGGCAACACGTCGCCGAAGACAAGGTAAGGATAGTTGCAGAGACCTCAGTCGATCTCCCGGCATTTCATTTAAATGCCCTGGGGAAGAGCGCAGGGCCAATGCAACCACCACGCCCCCCCCCCTCCCAAAAAAATATCTTGCTTCCCCCAGTTTGCGCACCCCTGCCTTAGTGCATTTGTACAGAAACATGTACAGTATAACAAGACTCACACCACAATTTCCAGAATCTGAAAATGTTTTCTCCTCCTGTGCATTTTGCTAGATGAAAATTTGAAGCTTTTGTTGTATTTTATTTTTTAGTAACCATACATTTTAGATTCTACACCGTTTGTAGTAGTTTTTTTTAATTTAAACAAAGGATATCGCAAGATTTGGATGTTCTTATGTGAGTGTGGACAGCCGGCACTCTTGACTCAGGCCAAGTGGAGAAAGTGGCCTGGTCAACTGTGTGTGTCACTGTCCGACTAATCCCTGAACTTTTGGGATCAAAGCAAGCTTCTGATTGGCTGGATCCCCTCTACCACACACTACAAAAGGACTAACACACCTCTCCACCATGGCCAAAGTTCTGATCTCCAGGAGACCTCTCAGTTGCCTTGTCTAAATTGTAGCTCCAATGTGTGGATCAAATCTTTGTAGAATGCAAAGGTGTACAGGCATACCCCGAATTAACGTACGCAATGGGTCCAGCGCATGTATGTAAAGTGAACATGTACTTTAAATATTTGTCATTTGATTACTTTCCTCCAAGAGGGGCCAGATATTGTTTTATAATGCATGGCTGGCCCCTTTGGTGGCAAACGGGTTATAGTTACATGACATATTACATGGAATTCATAAGCCTAACAATTGTAATGCACCATATATTCTCCATCCAAAGATTGCAGTGTTGTGGTATGATTTATAATTTAATGATAAACAGGAGACAGGGCTATGTATAAATTTGCTTTCTCACGGTGGAATAACTAGTTTAAATTCAGAAATAAGCCAAATACCTTACTTCACAAATCCAGACTTATCATGACAATGTGACTTGTGCAGATACATTATTTACAGTGGTCTATACATATATGTGGGTATTCTAAAAACAAAATGCCATCAATGCAATGTATAAAGGTATTCTGCTTTAGCATTGCATTTGGTTTTGTTGCACAGTAAGCAGCTTTTAAAAGGAGATTTGCAACGTATTTATAATAGAAAATTATTTCTTGCATTTCCCACAGTGGACTTGTTCTCAGTTTTTTGACGTTGGTACCATGAACTGGCTCTCTGGTGTTTGACGTTGGTAGCATGGACTGGCGCTCTGGTTTTTGACGTTGGTAGCATGGACTGGCTCTCTGGTTTTTGACGTTGGTAGCATGGACTGGCGCTCTGGTTTTTGACATTGGTAGCGCTGGACTGGCGCTCTGGTGTTTGATGTTGGTAGCATGGACTGGCGCTCTGGTTTTTGACATTGGTAGCGCTGGACTGGCGCTCTGGTTTTTGATGTTGGTAGCATGGACTGGCGCTTTGGTTTTTGACGTTGGTAGCATGGACTGGTGCTCTGGTGTTTGACGTTGGTAGCATGGACTGGCGCTCTGGTTTTTGACGTTGGTAGCATGGACTGGCGCTCTGGTTTTTGACGTTGGTAGCATGGACTGGGGCTCTGGTGTTTGACGTTGGTAGCATGGACTGGCGCTCTGGTTTTTGACGTTGGTAGCATGGACTGGCGCTCTGGTTTTTGACGTTGGTAGCATGGACTGGGGCTCTGGTGTTTGACGTTGGTAGCATGGACTGGTGCTCTGGTTTTTGACGTTGGTAGCATGGACTGGCGCTCTGGTTTTTGACATTGGTAGCATGGACTGGTGCTCTGGTGTTTGACGTTGGTAGCATGGACTGGCGCTCTGGTTTTTGACGTTGGTAGCATGGACTGGCGCTCTGGTGTTTGACGTTGGTAGCATAGACTGGCGCTCTGGTTTTTGACATTGGTAGCGCTGGACTGGCGCTCTGGTTTTTGACGTTGGTAGCATGGACTGGATCTCTAGTTTTTGACGTTGGTAGCACGGACTTGCTCTCTGGTTTTTGACATTGGTAGCATGGACTGGCGCTCTGGTTTTTGACGTTGGTAGCATGGACTGGCTCTCTTGTTTTTGACGTTGGTAGCATGGACTGGCTGTCTGGTTTTTGACGTTGTTAGCATGGACTGGCGCTCTGGTGTTTGACGTTGGTAGCATGGACTGGCTCTCTGGTGTTTGATATTGGTAGCATGGTCTGGCGCTCTGGTGTTTGATGTTGGTTGCGGTAGTTTTTTTGTTTCTATATTGATATGTCCATTGGAATTGTGAGGGTAAAGTTAATGCCAGTGTATCTGACCTCTGGGCTGCCATTTACTGCTTTCATTTTCTGCTTGACATTATCTAGCATGAATTTCCCATGTAAGTACAGTGTTTGGATGCATTTGTAATGGATATGACTATTTAGTGGGCTACTTGCATTATTTTCTTTCCTTTTGAACCTGAATTGTCTATGGCTTTGTACGAAAAGATCACCACGCTTTTTTTTTCTAAGTGCTTACACATGACTTACTATGAAAAAAGAACAGATCCTTTATTCACGGCAGATGCATTCCTTCAGATTTTCGTATATGTATTAAGTTATATATTTTTTTTGACAAGATGATGTTATTTTGCACCATACTGTAATGCATACAGTCCAAGATAAAATTAAATCTAATGGTTCATCCTCAAATGCATTCAAATTGAAAACCAGGCCAGAGCTTTTTTTAAGAAACGCGTTGTCACCGAAGTGTTTTTGGCATATTTTTTTTTTCTAGCCATTCATCCCTCTGATTACATTATGAAATTAATTTTATATTTCTGAAATCCGAGCCCCACCGTGTAAAGAAGTGGTGGTTTGGGGATTTCGATGAAGATGTTCGGTTTATTGTGCTTGTTGGACCCAGAAGAAGTCCTTTCATTCAGGAACAAATGAAAGAAATTGACTGTCAAAGGGGTAGAACTCTGCAAAGAGCAATGCGCATGATTGTAGGAACTCAGCCATTCACGCATTTCACGTGGTTCTGTATATTTCGCGAGAGAGGAAGATTCTTTAAAGGTGTTGAGGCGCACAATGATTCCCAGGTTTATAAAATGAAAGCAAAAATGGAAAAAGGCAGAGCACTGCCAAAAAATAGGTGGACAACATAGAAACATAAAAAATATATTTATTGATTTAGTGGATCATGACAGAACCCTAATGTAGCAGCAATGCACCTACGCGTTTCGGGCAACACACCCTTTATCAATGTCAGCGCATAATGGGACACATTATGTACTTATAGATATGTGCTGATTAGCACTAAGTACTAGTTCCTTCGTCCTTGTAACGAGATGCTGATAATTATATATATATATATATACACATAAAGAACAGAAAACTACAATAAGCGCAATCACAGAGAGATTAATAATAATATTTACCACATATATAGGAGGGTATACTACCTCACAATCTAACTTTCCCTGATTTAGTCTGCAGCCAGAAGGTCTACCGCTCCACGGGCTGGTAATAGAAGGATATCCAAACAAGAGTGACCTAGGCGCAAGTAAAAACAAGAAAAACAAACATAGGGTAATACGTTCAAACAATTTCTCCGCCAGAGGGTACGATATGCACTTACAGCGAGTAAGATATAATCAGGCCTTGTATCCACTCTGGGATCTGGAACAATTAATGAAGATCTGGAACAGCCAGCAGCAACTCAGCCACAGGAAACGTATCCTCGTGTGAAGTATCACATATAGGAAGAGAAGTGGGACACATACATAGTGTAACACAGTTTATTATAAAATTAAATAAAAAATGACAATAGGTAAAATACTCACACTTTGTGAGTTTAGGTAAAAGCGTCTGAGAATTTAGAGCTTCTCACACTCATCAAGGGTAGGTATCCGTGGACCTATACACAGTCTCTATTGGCTCCTTATATGATGTCCTTATAACCACATGCGGTGTTATGGCCAACTTCCAAGGGTATGGAGTCACTTTATAGGGCACTCCCAATAATGTCCAGAGCCTCTTAGGGCGGGGTACTAGCTCCGTTGTTGCGAGACCCGTAGTAAAGGGCCGTGTGTCTCTTTAGCGGCACCTAATGTGCTAGTAGTACTCACGCTACTTCAGGTGTATAGTGTGATGTTTTCCCCCTTGGTTAGTGTCCGTCTTGGTAGTCTGTGGACCTCCCCGCTTCTCTCACTGCTCCCGTCCTCCGTGGCCGTCCGCCTGCACGCGGCGGCGTGGTGACGTCACGTCGTCTCGCGAGATTCTGGATCCAAATCTCCCGGTCACTGTGTTGATCTACGTCTCACACCAACTCGTTAGAAACATGTTCTGTGCGTCAGGGGAGATCAGCCCCTGACGAAGCCGAAAGGAGAAACGCGTAGGGCGTGGTTTTGAATTACTGAGAGTGAGCACAGGACATTTGGGAGAATAGCCAGCAATATTCAGTTGTCTGGCAGTGATCTGTATCGATGTACCTGCACGGTACATGTTTCTAAAAGTCAAGCGTGAAAACACAATTGGCAAATCATTGATTCTTTAAGAGGCACTTTTGAAAAGCTCCAAAACGGAGGAAAAGACAATAGTGTCATATGTATTTAATTGAGACACGTAAATGACAAGAAATGCACCCACAAGAAGTCTCTAAACCTCTGGCTTTCTGGGTGGTTTGTAAAATGGCACACCCAAGCCGTCTTGTCTCCCGCTCTGCAGTTTGAACAAGGAGGCGCTGTCTGAGTGCCACCTGTACATTGTAGTCTCTGCGCTCGCTCGTCCAGCCAATCCGGGAAAACAAGATGGCCACCGCCACTGGGTATGGGGTCCTCGATAGCTCATACATTCTATACGTTTCACCAGGGTTATGGCTTCCTCCGAGGAAGAAAGACAATGAGAGATCCGTACATGGGGAGACAAAGAAAGAATCGTCAGCTTATAGAGATGAGAGGCTAGACAACCCCCCTTCCCCAGGTCCTGAGATACTGGCACCAGGTAAGAATGCTGGCTCGGTGGACACATAATGACCATGGTACCAGGCTCCCTCCTGGCGGCTTTATAGGAAGTTGCGACATCAAGTGGAGGTGACATTGGGACCCTTTAGTGGTGACCCAGTGGCTTTGTTGTAGGTTTTTCACAGAAACTAAAAACATTTTTAAAGTCTATTTTATTGGCAACCGGAGGTCCGGGTGTCCACGGATCGGGTAACCCACTAGTTCCGTAAGAAAAATATATATTTGGGAGGATTGCTGCGTTAACCCCATTTCTTTACTGTGTGAAATCTATGCAAGTGACAATTATAACTAGATATATTTGTTTGGGGGGCAATGTATCAAGTGGTAGAAACTGTTTTTTTTTTAACCTACAGTAGGACAGTCATTATGAATCTGCCAGGTCTGCAGTAGAGCAAACATATTATCTCAACAGGTTTGCCGCAGATGTAAGATACTATATATCTTGCATTTGACACTGATTCATGCTGGAAGGAAAAGGTGCTTTAATGCATATGTCTTGTTAGAATTCAACACAGTCGACACGTTTATGATTTTAGATTGCATATGAACAGTATATTGGTTGCTTATTCCAAAAACACCAGCTGGCTTTGGTTCCCTGAAGTTGGGATTGAGGGTGGTTGGTTAAATAGCTACATCCTTTATCAAGAGTGTCAATGTTTTTATGTTTAATATGCTGTTCGGAGAGTCCATTTCAACTTTGTGTTAAAATACTGTACAAGGAGCACATTACATTGACTTAAAGCTGCTCATCTTTGAATGATCTGGGAGGGGTTAGTGAAGAGTTACTGGGAGCAATATTATTAAGGGATGTATCTGTATTTGTGTCTGCCTGTCCCTCTTTTCTTTTTCTACCAATGAAATCCTCCAGTTCTGAGATGGCTGTAACATTTACTCTTAGGTATATAATTCACAGGAATATGTTTAGCAGCTTCTCTGAATGTTTGGCCAGTGCTGCTTCAGTGAGAAATACAAAGTGTGGATTTGTTACAGAGCAGAACAACATTCTAGAATGGAATGGACAATGAGATAGAATGGATTCAGCCACTTCCTAATGCATCGCTGATTGTGCAAGGATTATGTACTTCCCATTATATCTGCCCGAGAGATGTACCATGAAAATGCTATATAAACATGCTATACCCCATCTCCAGTCTATGATACTGTAGTTAGAATATTAAATTTTAAATGTGCATACCATGCAGGGAATACCCATTTCCACTAAAGCTTCTTCTGTTTAGACAATGAAGACCACAAAACATCTATCTGGTTTCTCCAAACATATTCCAAACAAATGCTCTCTAACCCCTCCTATGGGAATGACTCTCCTGTTGGCTAGTACTGTTCGCCAGAGCAACAGAAAAAGGCCCCATACAATCACAATATCTATAGTCGGCTGATGTGTCTTCCCAAGCAATGCTGTCCTACCCTTTCCTGACCATTTCAAACTCTCTACCTTTGTGATAAATAGGCTCGCCGGGCCGACCTTTCAACCTTGTCCTCTTATCTATGACCCTATGTGCCCCAACATTTCCCAGTGGATGTAATCATATACATTTCTCAAATTGGAGAGTCGGTGGCAATATCAGAATATCTCAACTATTCAAGCCAGGATCATTTAAATCCTTCTCCGATATCCGCGACATTTCTAATCTGAGAAACTCAGAATGTTATCAATAACTTCCAGTAGGTCTCTTTGTGTCATCTTTAAACCTACCTGGAATCCCTTTGTCAAAGTTACTCAAACAGGAAGAGGGTGTGTGTAATTTCGGTATACCAGTCTTTCTAACATTTGATCCAAATATTAAGACATCCTACATGTTGAACTGGGAGAAAGATGTGGAGGTGGTTTTATGTCCAGAGGATTGGGGGAAAAAATCTCTAACAAATGATCTATCTGTACTAATATAAATGAAAATGGGTATACGTTATTCTATCAATCGTACATGGGTCAACCCGGGCACTATGATCCATATATGGTAGACTTGTCCTGCTACCACCAACAATTCTCCATTTACCTACCGCTACTTAATTCTTCAAAATGTTAATGATATGACAGTGGAGAAATGTACTAGTATACTTAATATCTGTGCGCATTTCTGTAACGTTTTGGAACTATCAAGATATGCACTTCTGTAATATTTAAGGTGGCATTAGCTAAGCAATACGATTCTACTGTTTGTTTTTAGATGTGTGTAAGTAGGCTGAGGACAGTTTTACTACTGTTCTACCACCATGATGCACCCCATTTTAAATACTCGATGTTCCCTCCTTTCTCCCTCCCCTTCCCCTTCCCTCTTGCTTTTTGCGCCTAGATACCAAATAAACAGTATTAACAAAAAACACAAGCATAGCTATGAAAGAGAAATGACTGCTGGGTTTGTACCCTTGCTGTTAAGGGAGAACCACACGCATTTTTTAATTTTTTTATTTTATGCCAGATTGAAGCAGGGGCTATCTGGAGCTGAACCCCCTTCATTTCAGCTCCGGGGACCCCCTGATTCCTGAGATACTGGCACTCCCTTTGGAGGTAAGTATCTCGGTAAAGTTTAAAGCTCCGGCGTCACATGGGCCAATAGGAAGCTGGATCTGATGACGTCATGGCTTCCTATTGGCCCGCAGGGTGCTGGAGCTCGGAAATGCCGCCATCACAGGAACCCTGGTAGCCGAGTGGAGCGGCTACCGAAACCCCTTAAAGAGGAAAGTATCTCTGGAAGCAAGGGGTACCCGGGCCTGAAATGAATGGGGTTAAGGTCTGGAGACTCCCTGCTTCAATCTTAAAATAAAAAAATAAATCGCATGCTTCCATTGCCTCTTTAATACCCACTCTGAGGTGACTCAGCAAGAAATAAAACACCCCTGCACAGAACAAGAAACAAGAAAACCTGTTAAATAATGACAAGCAAAAAACAAACAAACCACACAGGTGAAGTGGGCTAAGTGGTTCTTAATCTGGTGTCAATTTCTAGGTTCCCAGCACACGTACAAAATGACAGAAGACATTTTAAGATACTTTAATTTTCTGTATTCTATAACCTCATTGTGCATACATTGGGTAGATAACAAAATAAAACATACCGTATTGGCCCGAATATAGTACGGCCTCGCACATAATACGACCCTAAAGTTTTGAAGGTGTTCTACATGAAAAATTAAAGGTGTTAGGCCGCGCATATAACACGGGTACAGTTTTCGCAAGGACATTTTTAGGAAAATAAATAGCACTGTATTCGGGCCAATACGGTATTCAGTGAATTTATTTTGAATTGTCTACCAAAATACAGGAACACAGTTCCAAATGCGGCATTCTTCCTGTGGTAACCCCCTTCTGTCAGAGCGGCCCTGACCGAAGTTTCAGGCCTCTGCAGGAAAGGGTGAAGAAGCCTTTAAAGGCTTTATGCGCCGTCCCTCCTTTGTGACGCTAAACCCAATAATGGAGACCACACCATGTTGGAAGAAAAGGTCACAGCTTTATTTTAACATCCGCTGTTCAAATCCTACCAGCCTGCCCGCCAGCCAAGTATGCTCCATGCAAAATGGGGGGGAGATCCTTGCCCAGACAGCCAGCAATTGGCCCGCTCCCTCCCCCCGCCCAAAAGCACTGTAAGATGGCCGATTCATGACTCATTCAGCCGATGTTGGGCTGATTCCCTCCCCCTCCCGCCCCTAGGGTCAGCTTAGGCCCAGCCCTAAAGCTGGCGCCCAGCCTTTTACCAGCGTTGATTGGGCATAGGCCGGCCCAGCCCTAAAGCCGGCGCCTCCAGCCTGCCGAGCTGTTCTAGGGGCTCCAGCTGAGGGACAGACCCTAAAGTCCTCGCCCTTTCTCCGTCTCGTGAGCTTGGCTGGCGCGGCAGCTCCGCTGTGATGAGGAGACAAACTGCTCCTGTGTGATACAAATCATGTTAATATAACATTCCAACAGTTTAATACAATAGCAAAACATTGGGGATGGGTGGGTGGGAATTCCGTTAGCTCTGTCTCTCTCCCCTGGGGCCCCCACTCTTTATACCCTCTCCCCCTGCATGGGAGGGGACAAGCAGCCTTCCCACTCCGTGTGGGAAGGGGGAGGAGGGTTAGCCGACCCCCCCTCTCCCAGCTCTCGTCAATCAGGACGTCGCAGCCCTTAAGGAGCCTACGACCCCATGCTGGGGCCTCTGCCTCTTCAACACCGTGTTGAGCAAGCTACATTTACATTTCTCAAAGTGCTGTAACTAAGATGTTGCACAGAGCTTGGAAATAAGATTTGGGCTTATTGCATTCTGCACATTCACATATTATTTTTTTACTTACAGTATATTACAAACAAGCGTAAAAAAAAACAAATTCACGTAAAACAGTGACCATGATATTTACAGGGCTTCAAATATGAACCAATACATACATAATAAAGATTATAATAATAGGTTTTGCTTGTATAGTGCTGACAGTGTATGCGGCGCTGTACATATCATATTTGCCGACACAAGCCCCGGCCCTGCAGAGCTTACAATCTATTTTAACCAGATAAAGTGACTTGCCCAAGGCAACAAGACACGGGCATCAGGAATTGAACCCGATTCCAACCCAGTGTCATCGTTTCCAGTCTGTGTCTTTACTCACAGAGCCGCTCCTTCAGCTACAGCAAAAAATAAATACATTATAAAACAGCTCATAGAAAATATGCAACATGACTGCCATTAATTATTATACACTAAAGTTCAATTTCCCGGAATAAAAACAAACCGTTCTAGAAAGATAGACTGTGTTTCTAGTACAAACAAACAAAAAAGACACCATTATTCATATCAGTAAAGCAAACTTTATGACAAAGTAAATATTGTTTGAAGCAATAAACTAATCTGGGGTGGCAATGTGGACTATTCTTCAGAGCGTTAGAACAAACATCCCTTTCAAGGTGCCCTGCCTCCTAAAAATAACATGCGAAAATGACACGTTCAAAGAATGAAATCAGGGGGGCTCAACTCCAGTCCGTAAGACCCCCCCAGCAGGTCAGGTTTTCAGGATATCCCTGCTTCAGCACAGGTGGCTCAATCAGTCCTTGCTTCAGCACAGGTGGCTGATTGAGCCACCTGTGCTGAAGCAGGGATATTCTTAAAACCTCACCTGTTGGGGGAGGGGTCTTGAGGGCTGGAGTTGAGCACCCCTGAGTTAAATGTTGGTGACTGACTCCTTTTCTTTTTGCAAAAATCAGACAACTATAGGAAATTGACCCCCTCCCGTGTCTCAGTTTACTGTATGTACAAACTGACTACTACTTATGAGCAGAAGTTTGCACAGACAAAGTCCTGCTCTCCTCTCTTATCTATCCCGACCCTCTTAACAGGGACAAGGTGGGCTAGAGATTGAAGAAACACTTGATTTGACTTGACAAGCGCTGATCCATCTCATGATGTACGGGGTACGTCAGAAAGGCAGCCAAAGGTTTAAGCATATGTATTTTAAAATAATATTGGAACATTTTAGGGCAATATTTACTAAGATGTGCTAAGTCATTAGCGCGGCTATTTTAACTCCTATAATGTTAGCATCTTGCCCCCTGCGCATTTTCTGCTGTTAAAAAAAAATCATTGTTTTCTTAACCTCTAGCGTATGAGGTTGCCATGGTAACCTCAGACTGCACCGGGCTCTGGGGAGACATCCATTTTGACCTCTCGGACACTTAATATTTCAACTGCTCACTGAAGCATCAGATTTATAAAATAAATAAAAAACATTCCCATGAACGGGCAAAAGTTGAGCTCTCCAAGTAAATATGTAAAGAAATGCAACAAAAAAAACAGTTCATCAGAGTGGACTGTGGCTTTAAGATCCATATTTACTAAGTGGTGCTATTCCATGAGATACCTTACAGCCAACCCCCCTGCCCCACTGTGTCAGCGGCCCTCCACTTTTACACCTGTATTTCTCTCCCCCCCCCCCAGTCTCTCACTCTTCCCCCCTCTCTTCCTCCTTCTCTCCCTCTCCTCTCACCCCCCCCGCGCTATCACTCAATTACCTCCTGTCACTCAATTCTTCAATCCCCCCCTCCTCACACTCATTTCCCCCTCCTCCCCATGCCATACACACACACAATTCCCCCTAATAGCCATACAATTCCCCCCCCCCCATCCCCACAATAATTACCCCCCAAATACACCGACAGAACCCGGCTCTCCCCTGCTGCTGTCTGCTTTTTCTCACGCCGGGCCTCCGTCTCCCACGCCGGGCCTGCCTCTCCCACCGGAAGCTGTGCCCGACTTCCGGGTACACCCAGGTTCCAGCGTGCACTGGCAGGAGAGAAATGCCCAGCGTAGGAAGAGGCAGACAGCAGCATGGGGGATCCGGGGCCCGGCGGCAGCAACCAGAGGCCCGGCAGCCAACTGGATGCAGAAGTTGGCCCTGACCGAGCCCCCCACAGCCATTGGGCCCGGGACAGTTGTCCCGCCTCTACCTCCCTGTCGGCGGCCCTGGTTCTTATTATTGGCTCAGCACCATTTTCTAAATAAAGCTTGTAATGTTTCCATAGACAGCGTTCACTATCTTTAGCAAATTTCTGTTGACAAACATAGAAAAGAGGAAAACGCAGATAAGGATACAAAATGGATACTATCTTTAGAGACACATATGTTGGAGAGTGGGTGTTGTTTGCTCATGCTCATTTTATCTTTATAGACTGGAGGATAGCAATATGTTGTACAATGGGTGTTTGCTTAGCCTTAATTTCTGTGATGGGTACTCATTAATGGCATATGTACACCAGTCACTTATCTGCCTCCTCATTAGGTAGCCTGTGCAGCGTGATAATACTGTAACTGCTGGCCAAGTACTGTATGCTGAAGGCAGAAGACTGAAGCAAAGGGGGTCATTTACTAAAGTCTCCCAACTGCAAAACGGGGGCAAAAACTGTGCATAGGATAGCACAAGATCTATCAACGTAAAGGAATCTTATTAAAAGCAAAGGGCGTTTCTCTCTTGGTGTCTTGTGCAATTCTTGTGCACTATTTTTGCCCCAGTTGTGCAGCTGTGAGACTTTACTAAATAGCTGTCAAAGTGTTTGCTTTAGCTGGTGTTTGGTATAAGTTAACGCCTACACAGCAAACATGTTCCTGCTGTCAGTGCTAGTAGAGGCACTTGATAGATGGACTCACTGTATGGGTAATGTCACAGTAAAGGGAATAAGGGATCACTTTGAAGTCATAGCTACACTTAACATTACTCCCATCCATGCCCTGAAATAGGTCTGGTCTGGTTGGGTGTAATACCACAGTTGGGCGTGATGTAACTAACACAGCGTTATTTCCCTCTCCTCTCTTTCTAACCTCGAGGTGAAGACCGATTTCAAGGTCTGTATCAAGATCTGTAACATGGACACACTTTACATCCTGTTATTTCGACGATAACACAATTGTTATGTTACAACAACATGATGTTAAGCCTAAGCTAAGGAGATGTACTTGGGACACTGCTTTTGCATATAATTAGCCCTGAGGATGCCATGTTAACGCACGGGACATAACGCCGGTTCCGGTTTTAGGTAACGTCACATTGTGAGCGCTGATTTAACAGAGCTTAGGAGATCTGGGCCTCATTCGCTTGGATGGAGCGGAACAAGTATCACCTAATATTCCATCAACCAAAAAGAATGGGACTGCTACTTCATACCTTGCTGATAGTCAGCAACAAGGTGAATAAACCATCTTGTTCAAGTAGCAATAACAGAGACACATCAGTGTGCCTTCCAGTGCCAAACATTGTTTACAATACACATGAGATTCTGCGTTCTGTCTGTTTACATATATAGTTATTTTGTTTTTTTTTAACCTACCAGGCCTGTCTTGCCTAGATACTGATTTGTAAACAGTATAATGAGTCCGCGTGTTTATTCGACAAGTCAAAGAAGGGCAAGGTTGTGTCATTGAAAATGAGCTTCCATCAGTGACTTTAGGCAGGGATTCCTAAGAGGATATTTTTAATAGGCAGTTTCTTGGTAAACGGGCTGGCGTGGTTTCTTGTTACAGAGGAGTTGATGCCAAATCAGATGCGGTGGAGATTTTTCACACGAATTAAAGGGAAAACAATGAGGACATTGCTAGCAAAATATCCCGTTATAATAGGTGTGCCAGGCAACTTGTTACTACTTTCTTTTTAAAGCAGCAGCTGCTAGTGTTTTCCATATATACAAAAAAAAAATTCTAATTTGTTAGAGCGTTTGATATCTTGGGAATTGCTGATTTTAAAGAGGCAGTGCACGCGGCACTTAAAAAAAATAAAAAATATGTAACCCCATCAGGGTGTTATGTATGGCAACTCTGCATGGGTTACCATGACTCAGGTGCTGGATTCAGGCGACTGGGCGATGAGGTAGCAAGGTTGTATAATAATGGGCGCCAGGAACTTTTATAGTACAGCTGCCATTTATTCTTGTCCCCTAACACAGGGAATGCTTATTCATATATTGACAACGTTGCACTGTATTTTACATGAGATATACATGAAAACGGTTCTTCCATTAGTGCCCACTCTTAATGGAGGTACATATCTTGTTTCTTCACTGTGCCAAGACCCGGTCCTAGTGACTCCTGTATATGTAAGCCCAATACCTTGGCCTTTATGGTAACTTCCACTTCCATTTCAGCCTGAGAGGAATGTGAATGCAGATCCGCGGTTAGAGCCGATCTGCCGGCATACGGGAATGCTCGTTACTAAGGCCCTCTGTCGCATGCTGTTTTACTTAGCAACTATACTGGACTCCTTTGGTCTTTTCTAGGGATCCCGACTAGCAAGGTTTCTATCCCTGTCTATAATAATAAATTAGGGGGGCCTGGTCTATACTATTTCCTAAAGAACATGGGTGTCTACTCTCCCTGATGCTTCTCTCCTCTTGTCCTCCTGGAACCTAACCTTCTGGAACACTTCCTCTCCTTAAATACCCCTGTGTGACATTTGGATCCCCTAGTGGGTCTAGCAACCCAGAGTGGAGCCTAGCAAACACTAACACTGCTAGTAACCCTTTACAAGAGGGGGGGTGGGGGGGGGGGAATTACATATATTTTTGTTGAATATATGCAGCATTTAATTACCTTTATTGAAAACAAATTATTTTAGCTGACGATCGATTCGTTCTCCTGTGATTGATCAGCACAGATCCTGCTTTCCAGGGTTCACTAAATGGCTGTCTTTCAGTTTAAATCAATTGTTTAGTCAGTTTAACTCAGCAGCTACAATGTATTCTTACATTACTAAGGTAACATTATGTATTGTTACAGTTTGCAGCTCAAACTGCTGGTAATATTGGCAACAAATGATCCCAAACAGGAAAGTGTTGCAAATATCTTGCGCTATTGTGAAGGTGGAATAAAGCCTGCTATAGACACGAAAGAAAGCTCAGTATATTAAAACTCATAAAAATGGCATTAAGTGTTGAATAAAAAAAAAAGTTAGTATTATCTAATACTACAGAACTGGGTGATTAAAAAACAAACATATGTAGGATATTGCATGGATTTCTCCTTTAAACCAAGATGCCAACTGATGTATAAGTGAAAAGAGATTACAAATTAGACAAGTCATAAGGTAGAAGTGATGCCTTTGTTAGGTAACTAGTAGTTAAAAAGCGTGCAAGCTTTCAGGACTACTTAGGCCTGGGACATAGTAACTTGAAGCTCGCTGAGGCGCGCTCCTGCTCTGCCTCGCCTGCTGAAAATGGAGCTTTTTCCTGTCCTTGCAGGCGAGGCAGTGAGCGCGCTCTGGGGGCGAGGCGGAGGCGTGCCAGGAGGCGGAGCGGGAGGCGGGGCTAGTCCCCCGCTCCCATTGAATGGGAGCGGTCACGTGATCGCTCCTCCGCTTCCCCGAGCGCCAAATTTGAAACTTCCCTGTCTGTTCCAATTTTCTGAGCCTCTGCACGCATCAGCGTGCATGCGGAAGGGAAAACAATAGCCGCGCTGATGACAGATGCAGGGGGTTTGTGCATCTGCTCAGCGCGGCTCAGCCCGCCTCAGCGAGCTTCCATTCACTATGTCCCAGGCCTAAGGTTCCCTCAGGCGGATTTTGTTTTATTTAATTTAAACCTTAAACGAATTGAGTATTCTGGAAACTGTTTGCAGCCAATAAAAATTTCACTTGTGAGCGCATTCAAATTTCTCTGACAGATCTGCAATCCTGATTTTTACCACTATTTCTTAGCGTACAATGCTTCCACTGCAGCTAGGGATTCTGGGAAATGACATGCAAATGAGCACATCACATTTTGCTTCTTATCCGTTTTAACATGGATCCCTATAATCTTATGCCTGTGGCATTACAGCTTTTCAGGAGAGCTGGGGTTAAAGAAGTGCATAGCCAGTAAACAGACAGCTGTTTTGACCCTTTTTGGTCTCACCAGTGTGAGGCGGGTTATACTGGCTTTGTAATGTGAAGTTGGAATAGATTTCAACCACACATTACAAAAGTTATGGTGGGTAAAAGAGTGACAAAAACCCTCCACCGTACAGCAAGTAAAAATATCACTTGTGAGCCCAGTCACATGTCTCAGACAAGTCTGTAACCCTGCCTTTTACCATTATCTCTTAGCATACAGTGCTTCCACTGCAGCCAGGGATTCTGGGAAATGACATGCAAATGAGCACACAGTAAGAAAAAGAATGTGAAAGGGCGCAATGTACCATTTTTAAACTTTATGTATCACCTGTGGTGACAAAGGACAACAAATACAATGTTATGCACTTACACGAAAAAATTCTTAAATATTAAAACATGTATATGATAAAAAAAAGTTGATAAAGAAGGATAATTGCCTGTAAATAGTGTGGAGTCTCACTCCCTCCGTGTCTTTGCTGCTGGCTGGAGTTTGCAAGGACAATGTTCACTTCTGGGGTGTCTGCCGAACTGCTCAGCTGCTCAGCTGTTTCGGGCAACCTGTTTTGAGACCTGTTGCCTCCGATGCTCGGCGGGGGCTGTAGATTTCCTCTGAGGATGTCGTCTAATTGCTGTCGGCGCGCTGTTTTCCCCTGGCACTGCCCGCTGTGACGTCAGCGGGCCTGGCGTCCAGTCTCCTTGTCCGTCCTCTCAGCTAATGCTGCAGCTCACAGAGTGGTTTGTGAGAGCTCCCACTGAAGTCTGTGCAGTTTGTGTACTGTGCTTAACTCCTTCTCCTACAAGTTTCACCACGTAATGTGGCTTCGTCAAGCACACAGTAAAATCTTTACCAAGCTAAACCACTAAATCTCAGTGGGCTTCTCTACAAATAGTGCTAAATCTAAAACCTGAGCTTATTCACAAAGCTGCAGCAGCTGTAAAGTGAACAAGCAAATTCATTTTAATGGGCCCACTGCATGGGTTGCAGCTAACATCCTTTGGGGAATAGGAACCCAAGACAGATCTGCCTTTGCTAAAACCTGTTAACAATAGGAAACGCTGAGGCCCGGAAACCTTAAATACATTTATGTTTATCTTAAACCCAGAAGCGTAACTACAATTTTTGGGCCCCTCTGCAAAAACTTTTTAAAGGTCCCACTCTCTCCCCCTCCTATATAACTCTCCCCTTCTCTCTAACTCTCTCCATCCTAACTCTCTCTCTCCTAATCTCCAACTATCTATCGCCCACCTCTCTCTCTCCCCCTTTACTCTCTCACTCCCCCCCTCCTCTCTAACTCTCACATTCAATTCCCCTTCCTCTTCCTCCCCTTTCCATTCCCACTCAATTCTCCCTCCCTTACAGCAGCACCCTGCGCTAATCACCGTTTTTTGTGTGTTTTTTTTTATTATTATTAATTTTTTATACTCTATTAAGAAATCCTTTCTTGCCCTTGGCAAAGCTGTTTTTCTTTTTAAAATCCAATACTTTGTTCAGGAGATTCAAGCATTGAAATATCATGGAAGTAAAAATGAAGCTCTCCCCAGAGCCTAGTGCAGTGTAAGGCTGAGTCCATATAGACTGCAGCCGTGCGGAGGCGCGCTGAGGCTGAGGGCCTGGCCTTAGTTCGCGCGCCGTCTGTGGGCGTGTCGGGGGGGCGGGCCAGTGACGTCACGGAGCTGGTTCGCCCTCATTGAGCGAACCGCTCACGTGACCTGCCCTGTGCTCCCGTGAGCACCGAAACTAGAAATTTGGTAAGACCTACGCCTCCGCACGCCTGCGGAACTGTGCGCGAGCCCCTGCTAAAGCCGCTCACATTGCGGCTGCAGGGGCTCACTGTCGAGCGTCAGCGCACCTCAGCACGGGTCAGCGCATAAGCGCTGACCCTGGACTCAGCCTTAAGGTTTCCATGATAACCTTAGAAGCTAGAGATTTAAAAAAAATCATGTTGTCTAAACACTAGAAAAACTTTTTATTCTTTTTTAAGAGCAGATTGTGTTCTGTTGATAAAATACTAACATTATGAGGTAAACTCATAGAGGCTTCTGGGAGGGGGGGGGTCACTGTTTAAATCGCATTAACAAAACCAACTTCATATCAGCTTACACACATTACAAAGAGGTGTTAGGCTTCAAGGCAAAGTTGTGAGATCCCAATTTTAAAACTGCATGGCACACAAGGAAATGCTAAAGAGTATACAGTATAGAGGGGTATGGGAGGGGGCTGTAGTTGGTTAATAAAGTGATCCCTTACAATGCTTTTTATGGAATTACTGATGAGAAAACAATGCCACTGATGCCAGTAGCTGGTAAAATACTCCTTACCGGAAGAGATCAATTCCCAGCTCGTGTGTCACATAATTAGAAAAACAACTGAAATGAATACTGCAGGGCATTATATTTCTGGTTTAAAGGGATTTAGTAGAAAACATTTTCCCGTGCGATAAACTATATGTAAATCAGGTGTCGGCGATTATTTTTTTCATGTTCGTCTGTGAGTGACTGTCATTCTTCCTACAAATTGAAATGATCTTCCCATTCTGATATATATATATATATATATATATATATATATATATATATATTACTAAGAGGTGTTACCAGAACACTGTACTCTCTCTGTAAGTTCTCTCTACTTACCACTTCGATTGTAAGCTTTTCGGTGCAGGGACTTCTTTTCCTATTGTTACTTTTATGTCTTAAGTGTTTATTCCTATTATGTCCCCTATTATATAATAATAATAGTAGTAATAATAATAATAATAACTTTATTTCAGATAGTGCTTTTCTCCCAATGGGACTCAAAGCGCTCCACAATTAGCCTATAGTACGTAACACATAGTGAGTGATTTTTGCAGATACACTCCCTGTCCCATAGAGCTTACAATCTATGTTTGTGAAGGGAGAAAGTGACTTGCACAAGGTCACAAGGTCACACGGAGCTGACACCAGAAACTGAACCAGGTTCCCCTGCTTTAAACTCAGTGTCATTGTTCCTCAGAGTCAGTGTCTTTACTCCCTGAGCCGCTCCTATCACGTGTATAACTGCTGTGACGCGCTATTTACATGGATGGCGCTATACTGTACATACATATTCTTTTTGTACAGGTATTCAAGATGCCTTCGCATTTAGAGCCATATTTGAAATACATACAAGAATGTAATATTTATACAACATCGCTGACAGGATTGTATTGAGTTTGTTCCAGTTACCACAGCATTTCTGGCTCCAATTTTTAATGTAAACACAAATCGGTTGTTCTTTGTGTTTGTTTACTTTCCATCTGCATCCTGCTTTTCCTGTAGCTTTACTCCCTAATAGCATGGTGGCATAAATTAAGCCGTCCCACCCGCTTTTGTATTATCTGGATGGGAAGTGGAACCAGCGGGACCCCCGCACTGGAAACACGCTATATTCTGTCCCTGGAACCTGGAGGTTCTAGAGATACTTACTGGTAAAAGTAGCGCTTTCAGTCCCCTGCAGGGGAAACAAAATGGCAGTTTACATGTCCAGTGTCACACGGGCCAATAGGAACCGGCAATGCCGTCCACTGCGGTTTCCGATTGGTCCATCTGACGCAGGAGATTAAACAACCAGGAAGTACCAGCGCTACTGTTAACAGTAATCTTGGGAACTAAGGGGGTCCCCATAGCTGAAAATAACGTGTTTCATTTCCGGGTGCCCCCTTCTTCCCATTCTGGTAATTAAAAAGTTGGGTACCGCTGCTATGCAGGTGTAATCCCACATACTGGGCCAGTTAATATTATAGGGGCATCTGAATGGGAAGTGTTAGTTAATCAAGAAGTGTTAGTTAATCAAGTGTTGTCTTCTCCCTTATCCCACCCTGTCGTTATCAGAGAGCCAACACAGTTAAGGGGAGGTGGGCTCTGGCTGTACAAGCACTTGGTGATCACACAGTGACATCACACAAAAGGAAGCTGCCAGAGGTAAATCCAACCACTCACGTCAAACTAAAAAAATATACTTATAGGTGTCAGGTTTGTGTACAAATGGTATACATTACCCAGCTGAGATCCTAGGAGCAGGGCCGGTTGGTAATATTGGGTGGCTCGGTGCACGGCAGTGGTGCAGGGCCTCTTGCCTTCTCCTTCGTGATGTCCTCCTGCAGTGTTCATCATGGCGCCGCGACGGCATATGATGTTGCCATGACAATGGGACATCATGATGTCATGCAGCATCACGTTGTCCTGGCAACCCGACACCATTTCACGTCGCGGCGCTATGATGAGGGACACTGCAGGAAGACATCGCTAAGGGGAAGGTGAGACACAGACGTCCCGCGCTCTCCCCCCGGCAATCCGTTTAATAGTTGTGGGGAAGAGCACAGTAACTTTGTAACCGCGCGGCTTGGTGCAGTGGCACCGATGGCACCGCCATCACGCCGGCTCTGCCTAGGAGAGATTGCCTTTAAACATTGTGAGGTGTCGCGGTGGTCGAAGTGGCTTAAAAAAGGTGAGGTGATGTGCCTGATTTATTAAACACCGTTGCACTATTGAACTGTGTTTTCTGACCGGTTTCAGTGCTATTTTTGCTGTAAAAATAGTAAGGGGGCTGGGAGGAAGTTTTCTAAAGTAAATCCCCTTTTCTTTGAAAAGTGTAAGTTTGTAAATAAAAAAATAAGCGGTGCTGTGGGTGTATTTTGTTCACTGGTCTTTGGGGGATTGATATGTATTCATTGTATTTCACCTTTCCATCCCAGCATCCTCTTATTTCATATAATGCATCTGATCATAAATCCCACTTTGTTTTCTACGTTGCACTTATTTTTCGGCATCGTTTTCCCCCCCACCTTCAAAGCATCCATGTGTTGCCTAAATAAATAACATGCCTTTCAAGGAATGTCTTCCAGCAAAGAAGGCTTACCAGTCAGTGCGGGTTAGTGAAAGGTTATGTTAGGGCAAAACATTTTCCAATACCTCTTGGGGGGAAAAAAAGCTCTCAAGTTGATAGACATGACATAAAACATGTAGGCCATGTTCTACTTAACGGTGCTAAGCTGTGAAGCATCTGGTGGCTCATTCAAGAAAATGGACTGTGGGGTGCTTAAAGGCTTAGCATCATTTAGCAAGTATAGCTTTAGTATGTGAATTCCCTAGTCCAGTGGTTTCCAACCTTTTTTTGGATCAGGAACACTATAATTATATTTGGAAATTCTGACGAACCCAAAGCGCTTCTGAAATCGGATGCATCGTAAGGAACCCCAACCCTCTTTAATAGCGTGTCTGGGATCAGATACATTGTAAGGAACCCCAACCCTCTCTCATAGTGTCTGAGATCAGATACATTGTAAGGAACCCCAACCCTCTCTCATAGTGTCTGAGATCAGATACATTGTAAGGAACCCCAACCCTGTTAAATAGCGCATCTGAAATCAGATGCATTGTAAGGAACCCCAACCCTCTTTAATAGCGCGCCTGAGATCAGATGCATTGTAAGGAACTCCAACCCTCTCTAATAGCGCGTCTAAGATCAGATGCATTGTAAGGAACCCCAACCCTCTCTAATAGCACGTCTGAGATCAGATGCATTGTAAATTCTTCTGTATTTGCTACAAATTTCAAAGGAAATGAAAATTGCAGGAACATAAGGGTTCCTAGGCACATCGATTTGAAAAACACATATATACATATATTGTTAACTACACAGTATTTTTAAATATTTTTTTACAGTGTGGTTTTTAGTGCTAATAAAAAAAAAAGATATCTTATGCTATAAAACAGACCTTAAAATGGGCAATGGATTGATTCACTGAATGTTGCAATTTGAAGTATGCCTCCTGTTGTAGGCAGTAATTCAGAAATGAAATCACACTATTTAAATATTTCCCCCCACGCTAAACGGGGCTGCAGTAAAGTAGTTTTTTTTTTTTTAAGTAAAGGGGGTGGATATTTACAGTACATTGAGAATCTGAAAATTACTTTGAGGAACATTAGTCCTTTCAAGTAAAGTGCATTAACCCCTTGCAGTGCTGGAGGGAATAATGTATTAACATCCCCTGCCTCTAAATGGGATAACATTCCTACACTATAATACTGTACGTTTTCTGCATCATGGTCTCCCTCCTTTGGGCTAGAGTTTGATGTAACCGTAGCCCAACTTCACGGATCGTCAAACTTGGGACCTTCACGGCTGGCGAAATTGTAATAAATGTTTTCCAGCTGGCCAAAAGTAGCCAGTGTGAATTTCCCCCCAGAGATCCACATGATTCAGCAAATGTGGTGACTTAATTCTCTCCAGCTTCGACACACTTTTTACAACACTTGCGAACATTGCTGAAAGCATAAAAAAATAATACACCTGATTTGATACATTTTGTTCAAATGAAAAGCTCACTGAATTTGCATTTGGCTGAGTTTCTTTAAAGGAAATGTGCTTGTAATTTGGCAAAATGAAGTACTATAGGACTAGAATATCTTCACATATCTTTTGTTGCTGCACTCAATGCACTTTTGTCATATTGGCCTCTTCAAAATGGTGCTGTGCAGTTAATGATGACGTACATTTACTTGAATGGTACTCCATATATCGATAACAGTATACAAAGCCTTTTACTATAATTAATAAGATGCTGTAACTGGTTAGTTTGCCTGTCAGTATGTCTGTGTCTATCTTACAACCAGTGGCAGAGCTGGGACAGTAGTTGGGGGTCTGGCGGCTCCTGGAGGCCTACCTGGTCGCTCCCGGAAGTTGGGCCCGACCAAATGTCGGGCACAACTTCCGTGATCGGCCATCCGGCTGGGCCCTCCTATAATGGCTGGCCCCTCCTATAACAGCAGGGCCTTCCTATAATGACTAGGTCCTCCTGTAACGGCTGGACCCTCCTATAACGGCTGGGCCCTCCTATAAGGCTGGGTCCTCCTGTAACGGCTGGACCCTCCTATAACGGCTGGGCCCTCCTATAACGGCTGGGCCCTCCTACAATGGCTGGGCCCTCCTGTAACGGCTGGGCCCTCCTATAATGGCTGGGCCCTCCTATAACAGCTGTTGCCTGCTACTCTTCCTGCCATCCGCCAGCTCACCATCTAAACGGCCCAGATCGCCTACATTTTTAGGATTCATCCTTTGACGAAAATAGAGCAACGTAAATCATGCTCAGTCAAAAGATGGGACCTAAAAGGCTGATCTCGCTTGCTCATCATCAAAGTTTAGATCATCCCACTAGTTAATTCAGAGCTCTGCTGTTGTTTAGAAGCTGAAACCACAACGTCTAACTCTGGGTATTGTACAAGTTCACTATAAGTCAGATTTCAAGAGGTTTTCCCACTCAATAGTCGCTAGTAATATGTTTTTCTTTTCATCCTCAGCATCAAGCTGCTGGCTGTGCAGGAGCTGTCTGACAAGGATGCACTGGAGAAGGTAACTTCCTCTTCATTGGGTTCTAAAACAAGAAGTGGGTAATCATGTGTGATTCATACAAGTAATCTGGGCTATTTTGTGGGGGAACTGATTAAAGATGAGTGAACTTTTTGCACGCCTTAGCAAACCTTCCAAATGTCACCCTTTTTTTTTTTTGGTTCGGTGACAAAGTTTGCATAGATCCAAAAGTTTAACCCTAAAAAAGTCAATGGGCATGTTTGACTAATTTTGATTGCTTTTGAAGTTCGTTCGAACCTGTAAAAGAAAAATCTGTCATTCTGTTTTTTTGTTTACAATACACTGCTAGATACTATGGCCCAGGGGGCTCAGCTTAAGAACGCATGAAGGTGTGCTGAAGTTTAACACCCTTTAGTGAATTGGGCCCTATGACAGCAAAAAGCTAAAGCTGTTACCTACGTTACCTTCTGGTTTGTAAAGGGGGTATAGATGGGCGGCCCAATAGGAAGCTGCAACCGATGACGTTGCGGCCTCCCATTGGCCCGCAGGACCCGTGAGATTTGGCGGCCTTTAAAGGAGCAGACCTGTGCTAGAGTTACCAGCACAGTACAGCGGCAGCATTTCCCTGCCACTCACACGGCTTCCTTCCTTTCAGTTTATGCTTATCAATCAGTAGGAATTGTGACCACTGCTAATTCGCTGTAGGCTGTGATTTTCTCTAATGGACCAACATCAGAGTTCTTCATAGATGAAGTTATAGAGTACAGAGCTTTTCAAAAACTCAGGGGTTTCTTTCACGTACGGTCTAGGACATTTGGCCGCGACCAAGTGACCGCCAGCGTTTAGCCAACACTCCGCTGCCTCCAAGGTAAGTCCCTAACCTTAGCACTTACCCTAAAAAACCCTCATCTTAACCCCTAATAATAAGGCTACCCTAAAATCGTAATCCCTTGCCCTAAAACCCCATACCCTAACTGCTAAAACCCCTAAAGTTAACCCCCTAACCGCCGAAATCCCTAAAGTTAACCCCCTACCCTAAAACTTACTTTATCGGAGAAGTATCCCAGCAGCGGATGGTCCAGCAGCTGTGGAGGAGGGTCCCTCTGCAGCCAAATGACTTCTGGGACTTGTTCACAGTGAGACCCAATGTCCCATTCCGCTTCACGTGTAAACTATGAGATTTTGATATCTCAGTACACTATCATTTAATTTATGAAGAATTCTATTGTTGGTGGTCCCCTTAAAGGTATCATAACCTGCTTTGAATCTGCTTTTCTCGAGGACCAATACAGGTAATAGAACTTTGAACTTGACCACTGAACGGATGCTTCACCCTAATAGGTACGAGATCTGTGCGATTATTTAAGCATCTTACATTTCAAAGGAGGAAAAAAAAAATCAAACAGAAAATTGATCGTTATAAAGAGTATTTCGCTTTCCCGTGCTGCTCCTCCTCTAAAAAATATTTGAGCAGATGGTTTTTTTTGGCCAGTTGTGTGTTTGATAGAAGCGCGATGGGGACATGTGATTATGATTTTGAAATAGAAACTATGGCCAAAAAAACAGAATACTTGAAGACAACACAATCTGGAAATACCGGAAGGAAAGGAATGATTGGAAAATAGAATGTTTAATAGAACCAGCTCGTAAGGCTTGCTGCCAACTAATTTAACTCTTTAACACTTCATAGCTGCTGTTTATGTTTAGTCTTGTGTAGGAAAAATAGGCCTCGGCATATCAGGCTAAAGTCATTATGCAGACATCTGCAGAAATATGAACCTATCACGGCTCTCAGAAAAATATCTACCCAAGGTCACTCAACTGTTCTGGGACTAGAACTCAATTCATAGGCCAATATCTTGACCCCTTTGCTGTCAGAGGGGATAGCACACAGACTTGTTTGACAGCAAGGGGATTCATTAAAATATCTCATCTTGGGTCTCCCAATCAAGCACTCTTATAATAATAATAATAATAACAACTTTATTTCATGCAGCGCATTTCTCCCAATGGGACTCAAAGCGCTTCACAATTACAGTATACTGCGCGGTACGCAGCAAATAGGATTTTTTACAGACAGTCCCTGCCCGATGAGTTTACAATCTAGGTTTTTGGTCCATAAACATGTCCCAAAAGTTACAAATCAGGCAAAATGCTTGAGATTTGCTTGCCGCTACTTAGTGAGATCTCCTTATGGTGTTGCCAGAATGTTTCAGTCCAAAGAGGGTGTTCTGTATTTCTAAAACATTTAGCATACCAGAAAACCCATGGACCCTGAGTGCCTTGGGCCAACATCACAACAGCGTGATTGCTTTTGTAGAGATCATGTGGTTGCAACTGGCACCAAAATTTAATCTCCACTAGAAACAAGCAAGAAAAAAGACTATGTCCAATGTATCAAATGACCGAAAGAGCTTGTGTTTTATTGCTGATTTAAGGCTATCTGTTTAACAATCCCCAATTAGGAACTATTTGCAGAAATAATAGGTCAGTTGGGGAAACTGGTTGTTAAACAACAAAATATAATGGATGGAAATGCCTAAATCTGATTCCCACTTGGTAATATAAATGTGCCGTGTTGCCTTAAAATCTAGAATACGTGCAGGTTTTAGTTCTGCGTAGAGTTACCAGGTTTCATTGCTTTTCACTGCTGAATGAATAATTGAGACTTATTTAAATATTCATTTGTTGCCTGACTAAATACCTTTGTTGTGATTTGGTAGAGCTGAAAACTAAATCAACGTGGCGCTTCTTGATAAATGTTGAGCAGCCGTGAGGAAAGCAGATACTCAGTTTGAAATGTAACCTTTTCAGTGCCCTTGTGACATTCAGAGAGCACAGTAAGAGCCGGAACACACACACGACCCATGTGATGTTCTAAGAATGTTACGTGATTTGGGGCTTTTCTGGAGAGGATCACTGTAGTGGTCTTCAAGAGAGAGAGGAGACCATATCTTCTGTTCCAAGAAGCGGTGGGTTAAGAGCACATTTTTGAAGGGCTCATTGGGGACAGGTGACCTTGTGCTGTTGGTATGCAGGTGTAGCAAGGCTTAATGTCTTCTGTGCCACGGCCGGTAATGGTCACATGACCTCGATGGTCGCGGCACCAAAGCATTAATGCTGCAGGGGGTCATATTGAGAAGCATGGACCCCCCTGCAGCGCGTCCATGACAGACATTGTCCTCAGCACCGCAGACTTATGCTTGTTCATCCATGGAGCCGGGACAGGAAGTCTTACTACATCTGTACTGCAAACAGTCGGTAGCTGCTATTAATATATAATCCTTGAAACATAGCTATGGGGATATTATCAAGCTTTTATGTTGTTCATACAGTATTTACTTTTGGCGCATTTTATAGCCAAAACTTTGAGTCTCTTTCCTCAGGTATCAGCCTGGAAGTTGCTTTATGTCTCTGGTGAGGTTATTTCACATATATTTTGTCTCTACCAAATGTTGTGTGTATCTCTTTTTGTTATTTATAATCAGTATGTCATTCTTTGCTATTATTGCATTATGATAATCTATATAAAACTTAATTGAAATTCACTTTTTGACTTGATACTGATTTTTTGGTGACTCTAGCTCCACATTAATTTCCTAGTTGTATAGTTGAGGTGATGGGTGACACCGTCTGAGCATTGGAGACACATATATATATATATATATATATATATACATATATACATATATATATATATACAGTGTTCGACAAATCACCCAAAAATCTACTCGCCCAACCAAAAAATCTACTCGTCACCTAGTCCCGCCCCCAACCCCGCCCTAGTCCCGCCCCCAACCCCGCTTTAAAATAAAATATATAAATAAAATACATTTAATAAATTCCTAGTAAGAACAACATTAGTTTTTGACATAAATGAATTTATTGTATTACATTATACTACAATTAGGCCTTGTTACGTGTGTGTGTGTGTGTGTGTGTGTGTGTGTGTGTGTGTGTGTGTGTGTGTGTGTGTGTGTGTGTGTGTGTGTGTGTGTGTGTGTGTGTGTGTGTGTAAATGTCGGATCTAGAAATAAAAGCCAGATGTGAATGACTAGTTTCCTGAACCCCTTAACCAGTGTCTGGACATCCCCGCTTCATAATATCTAAAGCAGCAATCCCGCCTGGGATCTTACCTGATCCGCAGTCTCTCAATGTCCAGGTACCTCATTCCCGCAATGTTTTACATTGGAGGGGAGGTGTTCCCTACCTGTCTTCTGGGTTAGTGGGGGTACCGATGTCTTCCGTGTGAAGCTTGAGTCAGATCTGGAAGAAAGCAGTATAGGTTATTGCGGTGTAGTATAGGGCTGTTAAGATATAAAGGGTAAATAAGAGATCCAGAGTGTGAGAGAGAGAGACACAGAGAGAGACACAGAGAGAGACACAGAGAGAGAGTCAGAGACACAGAGAGAGACAGAGAGAGACAGAGAGAGACAGCGAGAGACAGAGAGAGACAGAGAGAGACAGAGAGAGACAGCGAGAGACAGAGAGTTACAGAGAGAGGGAGGGGTAGAGAGAGAGACACACACACAGAGAGAGAGACGCACACACAGAGACACACACACAGAGAGACACACACACACGGAGAGAGACAAACAGAGAGAGAGAGAGAGAGAGAGGTAGAGATAGATGAGACACACAGAGAAAGAGAGACACACAGAGAAAGAGAGACACACAGAGAAAGAGAGACACACAGAGAAAGAGAGACACACAGAGAAAGAGAGACACAGAACGAGAGAGAATGAGAGAGACACAGAGAGATAGAGAGAACACACACAGAGAGAATGAGAGACAAAGACAGAGAGGGCAGCAGAGAGAGGGCGACAGGGAGAGGGTGAGGGCGACAGGGAGAGAGTGACACAGGGAGAGGGAGACAGGGAAAGGGTGAGGGTGACACAGGGAGAGGGCGACAGGGAGAGGGTGAGGGCGACAGGGAGAGGGTGAGGGCGACAGGGAGAGGGTGACACAGGGAGAGGGCGACAGGGAAAGGGTGAGGTTGACACCGGCAGAGGGTGACACCGGGAGAGGGTGACACACACAAACACTCACAGACACACACAAACACTCACAGACACACACAAACACTCACAGACACTCACAGACACACACAGACACACACAAACACTCGCAGACACATACACTCACACACACTCAGACACTCACAGACTCAAACACACACAAACACTCACTCACAGACACACAAACACTCACTCACACAAACACTCACTCACACAAACACTCACTCACACAAACACTCACTCACACATACACTCACTGACACATACACTCACAGACACATACACTCACAGACACGTACACTCACAGACACATACACTCACAGACACACACTCACACACACAGATACACTCACACACAGATACACACACACACAGATACACACACACACAGATACACACACACAGACACACACACAGACACACATACAGACACTCACAGACACACACACACCCACAGACACAAACACACAGACACAAACACACACACACACACACACACACACACTCACAGACACACACAGACACACACAGACACACACACACCCACACTCACAGACACACAAATACACACACTCACACCCACCCACACTCAGACACACACTCACACACACCCACAGACATTCATTGGAAGGGAGGGGGCCTACCTGTTCCTCCAGGGCCTGCTTGTCCTCCACATGCT